>NC_056726.1:384495089-384699984 GCF_019279795.1 Protopterus annectens
GTAAGAGTGAAAGGGAAAGTCTACAAGAGAGTAGTGAGACCAGCTATGTTGTATGGGCTAGAGATGGTGGCATTGACAAAAAGGCAGGAGTCAGAGCTGGAAGTGGCAGAGTTAAAGATGTTAAGATTTGCACTGGGTGTGACAAGGATGGACAGGATTAGGAATTAGTATATTAGAGGGTCAGCTCAGGTTGGACAGTTTGGAGACAAAGTCAGAGAGGCAAGACTGCGTTGGTTTGTACATGTGCTGAAGAGGGATGACGGGTATATTGGGAAAAGGATGGAGCTGCCAGTTAAGAGGAACAGATGAAGGCCTAAGATAAGGTTTATGGATGTGGTGAGAGAGGACATGCAGGTTGTTGGTGTGACAGAGCAATATGCAGAGGACAGGAAGAAATAGAAACAGATGATCCACTGTGGCGACCCCTAACGGGAACAGCCGAAAGAGAGATTTCATAACAGTACACTGATGATATAATTCAGACATCCAGTGTGAGCTGCCAGCCTGAAGAAAATGAAAAATATAAAAGTTTGTTGTAAACCAAATGGCAAAAATTGATCCCTCAAATGTACCAATACAAGACAATCTCTTTAAAACTATCTGAAATATTACAATATACTTTACTGTGCTATCAGGTACAGCAAAAGAGAAATGCTATCTTTTAAATGATTCCAGTCGCTTAAAATCTGTTTGTTTATCTTGTGCTATCAGGTACAGTGACAGTGAAACACTGTTTTTTTAAAAGTATTACAAACACTTGAAATTTGTTCAGCATACTAACAAATGCTATCCTGTGCTATCAGGAACAGCGACATTGAAACGCTAGCTTTTGCAAGTCACTTAAAATCTGTTCAACAGGCTAAAATAACAGCGACAATGAAACGTTGACTTTTAATGCGTACAAGTCACCTTTCTCACCTTTATTTGCAAACATAAAACCAATAACCAGCACCAGCCCTCATATACAACAGTAAGAAATAAGAATTTTAATCCCATCAGGTTTCAAGATGAGCTCAAAACATGTAAATGGTCGGCCCTTAAAAATATGCCCCTTGAAGAGGCTGTTGCCTACTTCAACAATAAATTCCTCACCATCCTCAATTCTCATGCTCCTGCCTGCTCAACTAGGACCAAAACTAAAAATCGCACCTTAGCTCTACAGAGACCAGATCTAAAATCAAACTCAGAAATCAGGCATGGAATAAATGGTATGCCACAACAGCGGTTCTAGATCAAATTAAATTTCGGCAATTTAAGAATGACACAAAAAGATCCACCTTACTAGACAAAAAAAAAAACTACTACTTTCAACTCCAGCAGAGAAACCAAAATAATCCTTAAACGTTCTGGGCAGGGATAAATAAACTTATGCACCCAGGTCATACCACTACCCCACCTCCTTCAGCCTCTACTGATAAATCTCCAGAGGAGGTCATCGCCAACACCTTCAATAGTTTCTTTACCGAGACTATCCAAACCCTAGCTAGCCAAATGCCCCTAAACACCTCTAGCACACAGGTAACTATTCCAAAATTCAATCATCCTTTAGCTTCCATCCAGTACCTACAGCCTTCATTTGTTCTCTAATCAAAAAGTTAAAACCCACTACTCTAGCTGCTGATCAACTCCCTGCTGAATACTTGCAAAAAGCTGCAGAAGCTATAGCATACCCCATCTCTATTCTAATAGACTGCTCTATATCAGAAGCGAAAGTCCCCTCTATCTGAAAAATATCACTGGTCATACCCCTCCATAAAAGGTGGAAGCTCTACTGAGTTATCCAAATTTAGGCCCATAGCTATCTTATCCCCACTTGCTAAAATTATGGAAAAATGCATCCAGAAACAACTTCTGTCCCATCTAATTCAGAATAATCTACTTGCCAACTCTCAACATGGCTTTAGGCTACACCATAGTACCACCACAGCCCTACTCTCCTTCGTTAATACTATCAACCACAACAGGAACAGTAACAAATTATCCTCTGCCCTCTTCTTGGATCTATCAAAGGCTTTTGATATGGTCACCCACAAGGGAGCCCGCAGGATTTTTTGCAGGGGGGGGTGCAAACCCAGAGCCCCACCCACATAGCGCACCCCGCCCCCTGCCAACACAGCCCCGCCCACGTCCACCCACCCCCCAAGCCCCGCCCACACAGCCATTCCAGTGTCCCATTACTTGGCTATTTCTCCCCATTTACTGTAGACACTGTTCAATTCTGTGTGCATACTGTTTTATGCTTTAGTTCTACAATGATTACAGGCAGTTGGATTTAATTTACAACTTTTATTTCAAACATTATAGCCCAAACACTGAGACATTTACTAAACCTAAACAAAGCAATAGTCTTACAATGAAAACAGACTTGGCATTAAAGCTTCTCTACTTTCGAAACTCACATTCAATGAAACAGCATTGAAACCCACATTCAAAGAAAATGCATCTGGCCAGTGGCAGGTTATTTACCTTTGAACTGTTTTCAAGCAATAGGCTCCTTGCACACCGTTAGGGCCATGCAAAAGTTATTTGATTTACCTGATTGTATTAATTATAATATATAATTGAATTATATCCCTTGTATTATACAGCAGCACTTGTTTGAGTGACTCTGAAGTAAAAGTAATCTGAATAATTCCACATTAAAGATATCTGAAACTAATGAAGATGTTGTTGCTAGAAAACAACTGTATATTTCAGTGTTTCATCTACAAATTCAGTGCCTGTTGCCGTCAAAGAATAAATTGCCTATGTTAAATTAAAAATGGTAAGCTGGTATATTGCAATAGAAAATGGATGACAAGCTGAAAAACAGGTTCATAGTTATTAGGCATCTCATCCAAAGGAGGACATCCTGAGGACTGCAGCATACAAATGTATATGCTGTAGGAATAGAACCTCAAGCCTTTACATTAAGATGCAAGTATTCTACTTGTGGTGCTACTAACATAGCTTTAAAACTTTATACCACAATAGAGATACCATTTGCTAAACAAAACAGTTGCACATTGTAAATAGACTTGGCATGAGCAGCAGTGAACTTAGCTTCCTTAAAACTCACAGTTCCTTGAAAATGCACTTGAAAATTCCACCTGTTAACTCTAACTTGGGCATTTCACTTTCTCACAAACATACCACACCCTCAAGGCCTCAACCTTAGTGCAAGAAATCTGGACAAAGCCTAAAATAAATAGGGACAGATTATAAATATGGCTCTCAGAAACTTAGAAAATTGCAAGAGTAACAGGATTTGTGTTGGTATGCATTTTCTAAATGACATGACATCTAAAACTGAAATGTCTCATTTAGCAACTTCAATCCTTTTAGGAGGAATATGGGGGAAAATCTGGACAGCTGAGGGGTATGCTACCTCCCTCTTATACACACACCAAATAATTCTGGTCAGACAAATTAGTTCTGGGAAGGTTGCACTGAACGGCACCGTGCTTGAGCTGAAGTGGGTGAAATCCTGGTAGCCAGTGATAACTGATCTGCAGCTCAGCAATGTGGAGCATTAAAGCATTTTTAGCAGAGCATTGTTTCATCACTACCTATTGTGTTTGCACATAAGCTGTAGTTATTTTAAACATTTGCCTTTTTTGATTACTACAGAGTACATTTACCCACCAGAGCTATTGTGTTTTGACTTCAGTGTGGAGCTAGTTGTTGCAGGGCTTGGCTTTTAAATAAGGTAGCAATGCTTATTTACCATATACCATTAAAGCCACCCTGACCCAACTACAAGTGTACTAACACACAGACACTATAAGACACTAGTCTGCAGTAAAATGTAATGAGCTTCTGAAAATATTGTAATCCTGTCCTTTTATTACAATGAATATAAAATACTTCGAAATAAGGTAAAAAAGCTCATAATCTTAGACCGACAAAACTACTTTTCCACACTTATAAAATCAAACCCTCAAATTTTGGAAAGGTATCTCTACTCTACTTAACCCCAGCAAACCAGATACCCCTACCCCAGACCCAAACGCTCCTGACCAAGACTTGGCTACCCAATTTAACTCTTTTCATTGAATCCATTTCCAAATTAACACCATCTTTCTCTAACACCACTACATTCTCCAAAACTCCCTTACCATCCCTAACCATCTCTCTACCCCACTCTGCTACTACTTCCTCATTCCCATCTACTAACTCCCATTCCTCCACTCCTCCTACTCCTACTACTTCATCAGCTTCATCTGCCCCTAATTCGCCCTCTTCACACTCCTTTTTTCTCATTTAAACCTATACCCACTTCTACTACAAAGAAATTCCTTATGAAACTGAAGCCATGCACCAATGCTCCTGATAACATCCCTTCTTACTTTCTTAGCAAAGCTGCTGAAGCAATCGCTTACCCTATTAGCATTTTAATCAACTGCTCTATCCAAGAATGTATAGTACCCCAAGTCTGGAAAAGGGCCTTTATCATACCTCTACATAAAAGGTGGCAACAACAACAATGTTACTAATTTCCGCCCCATCGCTATTCTTTCCCCCATCTCTAAACTCCTAGAAAAGTTACAACTCCTTCCACATCTCTTAGATAATCACCTACTAACTCCCACACATGGAGTCAGACCACATCATAGCACTATGACCGCCCTCCTCTCCTTCCTTGAAACTGTAAATAAAGCCCGCAACTCTGGCCAAATTGTTTCTACCCTACTACTCGACCTCTCCAAGGCCTTTGACACACTCTCACAGCCTGCTACTAACTAAACTTTCTAAACTTAACCTATCTCCCTCCTCCTTGAACTGGTTCTCCAGCTACTTATCTAACAGATCTCAAGCAGTCAAATGGAAAAAGGCCACCTCCTCATTTCTAAATACTCCTACTGGGGTACCCCAGGGCTCTATACTGAGTCCCCTTCTCTTCAATATATTTATAAATGATTTCCGCAACTCTATCCCATTCTCAGACATCATCCAATATGCCGATGATTCTGCTATTATCTGCGCTGCCACCTCTATCCCCTCACTCCTAAAACTGACTCAAGATGCTTTTACAATAACTGAGCAATGGATGAAAAGGAATCACCTAGCACTCAATGCCTCTAAAACCAAATTAATGTTATTCACCCCCTCTAAGGCAACTTCTTTCAATATAAACACATTCCACATCTCTAGACAAGATAATCTACCCCTGGAACTGGTGTCTGAGACCAAGTTACTTGGGGTCCAAATTGATAACCAGCTCAAATTCAACTCCCACCTACAGTTAAATATCAAGAAAACCCGGTATGCTTTACCGACAAAATCATTACCTTACACCTGCTACCAAAAATCACCCTCTACCTCATTTCTTATCCCCTATCTTCTCTATGGAGCTCCACTCCTAACTAATCTACAGACCTCTCTAAAAACACAACTTTCCTCTTGCTACAACAAAATTGCCAAGTTCGCTACCAACCACAAGTCCTCCACCCACCACTGTTCCTCTCTCCAAAAACTAAAATGGCTAGAGCTACCCAGTTATCTCACATATACCCAACTAAATCTTGCACATAAGCTCATTTTCAACCCCTCCCTTTGTCCCTCCCTTTCATCAGCCTTTAAAATGCACCTTCCTGCAAGAGTATTAAGGTCCAACAATCAAAATCTATTAGAAGTATATAAACCAACTAGTCCCCAGGCAAAATTTTCTGTCTTATGGCCTTGCATGCCTTTGGAACTCCCTACCACCTTCCATTCGCACCACCCCCAACCATTTTATATTTAAAAGATCTCTTCACTCACATCTAGTATCCCAGTGGGAATGCTCTTGCTCCCACCCCACATAACTAACACTTGCAAACTCCATCTTCTTTCTTCCTCTGTTTCCTCCTGCAACTTTCCTAATTACCCACCCTAACTCATACATATTATTATTCCTACAATAATCAGAAAGAATATACTAGGCCACACTTCCCAAGTATTGCCTCCCTAATACGTTATTGCTTCTCAGTACTTTTGTGCATTGCTTCCTAATATGTTATTATTCCTCAATATTGTCATGAAATGCTTCCAAATATGTTATTTCTCAGTGCTTTTGTGCTAAATTTCCCTTTAGTCTGTATTACCTATTAATTTCATCACTCGCTCTAGTTATATTATTTTCAAATTGTTATTTCTTGTATGATAACTTCTGTGTAATTGTATAATTTGTATATCTATTAATAACCTACTTAGTTTTGGAGCTTTTCTCCCCAGGACTCCATTGAAAATGGGTTCATTTGGCCCAATGGACTATCCTGGCAAACCAACTGCAAATAAAATAAATAAAACTGTCATGCATTTCAATACCCAAGGCTTATACATTATCTAGTCATGTAAATATTCTCTGCATGGCAACAACGAAAAGGCTTTCAATGCTGGTAATTCTTTAACAATATACTTACTAAAGCTTACTTGCATCTTACAATATCCGACAAGCTCACTAAAGCTTACTTGCATCTTACAATCTCCGACAAGCTTACCTGATGTTCATTAAACCATGGCTACTTAAACAAACAGAGCAACAGGGCACTGTGACAGCATACAGTTCCAGAATAAGAAGCATAAATCAACAGTACAAAAATCTGATAGAAAACCAGAACATTTTGCAAAAATCAAGGACAGATGAAAAGCCACGGTCGATTTGTGATCTACTTTGGATGGGGGAATACTCTGCACACTTACACTGCATAACTGCTCCTTGCCTTCCATGGACACATCCAGAGCCACTACAATGGGGAGTGGGGTGCAATAAGTATGTCACAATTTGAAATGTCTCTGGCTGACAGTGATGGATCTGACACTCATACCTCTCAACTTCAGAGCAAGAAATCTGGACAAAGCCATACATAGAACTAGAAGTGTGACAAGCCCAAAAATAAGGCCGATTTTTAAATATTGCTCTTATAACTTAAATAGAACAGGTAGATCTTGCATTAGTACAAGTTTTCTGAAGGGTATGAAATCTGAAACTCAAATGTCTGCCATTATTTTCTAACTTCAATCTTTAATGACTTGCCACTAATTTGCCAGAAAACCACAATTTTATGAAAACGGACCAAAATGTGATGCAAAATACCTGTCAAAAAGGGACACCTTTTAATATTAACAGTTAACTTGAAGCAGCTAACAAAATAAGAGCATCCACATGCATTTCTGAAATAAAGGTAATCTATAAGTGATCATTACAATTATATATAATTGTAAACCCTCCACATTTTCTTCCAAAATTGCCATTTTGGAGGAGGGATTATTAGGGAGAGCAACATTTTGAGCCAGAATTGGGGACAATTGAGATGTTTGGATATTCCTAATCTACAAAGTGATTTGCACGTACCTCTCAACCTCTTAATGCAGGAAATCTGAACAAGGCCAAATATATTGGGGAACATACAAACACTACTAAAAATTGCTCTTGTATAAACGTAAAGACAGTCTTGCATTAGCATGCATTTTTCTGAAGGTTATGACATCTGAAACTCAATGTCTGTCATTTAATGGCTTCATTCCTAAATGATTTGCTAGAAAATCACAAATTTGAGAACAAACCAAAAATAAGCAGCAAATATCTATTCATTCTGCAAAGATATGGACAACTGAGAGGTATAGTTTAACCGGGGCTGTCTGAGCTTGCTACCCCCCCTCACAAAATCATGGTCAAATGGAGCCTCCCCCCTGCAGCCATTCCAATGTCCCATTCCTTGGTTATTTTGCCCCATTTATCAAACACTAATGTGCATACTGCTTTACTTCTGCGATGATTTAGGATTTCATTTGAAAGTTTTATTTTGCATTTTACAGCACAAACCCTAATACATATCTGTTAAAGCAATGCAGTCTCACAATGAAAATAGACCAACATTAAAACTTCTCTGCTCTTGAAACTCGCATGCATTGAAACAGCACTGAAACCCACTTTGAGAAAATACATTTTGTCAATGGCAAATATTAACTCTGGGCTGTCTACAAAATCATAGGCCCCTCGAACATAACATACACGTGCTCTTTGATACACCTTCCTGACTGTATTACATTATATTCCTTGTACAATACAGTACAGTTGTTAGAGGGCATTTTAAATTTATTGTTTTGAACATTTTTCCAGTAAACAATGAAACAAAAAGCATCCACTAATGACAAAACTGCCCAATTCAGAACATTTCCATCATAAAAAGTCTACTCAAGTCCACCAGTATCAGTAAAAAATATACACAATCTCTGAAGTAGTAAACTCCACATTGAAAAAATTTGTAACTAATAAAGAGGTTGCTGCTAGCAAACACTTTATATATCATTGTTTAATCTACAAATAAAGTGCCTGTTACTCTTGAAGAATAAATTGTTTTTGTTGCATGCAATAAAAAAATGAAAAGCTAGTAATACCGCAATAGGGAATGGATAGCAAACTGTTAACAGGTTCATAGTTACTAGGTATCTTTGCCAAAAAGACTGCAGCATCCACCCCCTTTACAACACAATACAGCATCAGCAATGCATTTACCTACTGTGGGAGTAGAACCCACAGCCTTCAGCATCTAAAGCAAGTACACTATCTGTTGTGCTATTAACAATGCAAGCAGACTAAACACAAGCAGCACTAAACTTTTGCTCCCCTGCAGCTCTCAGCTCCTTGTAAAATCTACTCGACACTCAGCTGTATCTCTGAACTTTTCAGTATAAGAAATCTGGAAAAAGCCAAAATTTATTGGGGGGGGGGGGACAAAAGGCCAAAAACCAGGGACACATTTTAAACATTGCATGTATAATGTTTGAAAGTTGCTAGAATAAAATGCTGTGTTACCACCATACATTTCACTGCCACGTCTTGAACCCAGGGGACCCCGTGCAAAACAGTCAGAGCAACATACCACTACGCCAAATCAACTGTTTTGTGAAATAGGAAGACTGAAAATTAAATAGCTACCATTTAGTGAATTCAGTTCTCACCATAGCACAGCTGTCAGCCTCTTAGCACAAAAGACCTGAACAAAGCCAATAATGGGTGACTACTACAACCACCAAACATTCAGTGAATTCAGTTCTCACCATAGCTCTCAACCTCTTAGCAAATAACACCCGGACAAAGCCAGTAATGGGAGAATATAGCCCCCAAACATATTCAGTGAAATCAGTTCTTACCATAGCTCTCAACATTAGCAAAAAACCTGGATGAAGCCAATAAATACCTGAACAAAGCCAATACTGGGTGAATACAGCCCTCAAACATATTCAGTGAATTCAGTTCTTACCATAACTCTCAACCCTAGCACAAAACCTGGATGAAGCCAATAATGGGGGGAATACAGTCCCAAACACTACCTAAACAAAGCCAATACTGGGTGAATACAGCCACCAAACATATTCAGTGAATTCAGTTCTTACCATAACTCTCAATCCTAGCACAAAACCTGGACGAAGCCAATAATGGGGGGGGGGGGATACAGTCCCAAACACAGGGATACATTTCAAATATCCATCTTGTACACTTAGAAAATTAGAATATGAAGTCTGACAAGTGTGTCCATTTTTTTTAACTTTTGTTAACCAGGAAAGTCTGACTTTGAAAAAAAAAAAAAAAAAAAAAAGCTAAGTTTTAGCAGAGGCCCAGGGAGAAACACTCCAGACAGCCAAGAATAAAACCAGAGAACATGTAGCTGTCAGGCAACAAGGACACAAATGCAGATACCACAGATTTTATGAGGAACAGAAAAAGTATGAGGGAAAATCCTGCAACATTTTTACAAATGGTGGGGGGTAGGGAATTCAGGCTCTTGCCACTTGGGCCCAAGGTACAGGGTTCAAGCCTTATTCACTACCCACCACCATGTACACCTGGGGCATTTTACACACACACACACACACACACACACACACACACACACACACACACACACACCCCTCTACCTGAAAGTGCCCCCATCTTCGTTCGTTTCAGCTCCCGCTTGCTAAGTGTCCGGTCCCGCTCCCATCTTCCGTTTCACACACACACCTCTACCTGAAAGTGCCCCATCTTCCTTCCTTCCGTTCGTTTCAGCTCCTGCTGCCGCTTGCTAAGTGTCCGGTTGTCAGGTCCCGCTCCCATCTTCCGTTTGTTTGAGTTCCCGCTCACAAACCTCTAACTGACAGCGATGATGTCAGCACGCCTTGACTGGACTAGTTGGACTTCTTTCTTCTTAAAGGAGAATGTACGCAAAAAAAAAAAAAAAAAACTTTTTTTGTAATTCTCTAGCCGTAGCCGATTCCAGGGGGGTGCAAGTGCACCCCCTTGCACCTGCCTGCGGGCGCCCTTGGTTACCCACCATCTACTTATCAAGACCCTGAAAACAATGTCACTGGGAGAACACTCTCTCCAATGGTTTCAATCATACTTGCATAATAGGCAACAAGCAGTCCTATGGCATAACACACTATCTAATCTCCTGCCCAACACATTGGGTGCTCCCCAGGGTTCTATTCTGGGACCTCTTCTGTTTTCAATATTTATTAATGACCTTCACACTGTTATTCCAAAGGTAAACTGCATCCAATACGCGGACGACTCCACGTTGGTCTGCACTGCTACCCCCCAACTAGAGCTGCAGGCAATACATTTATTCATTCCAGTTTGGTGACCGGGGAGGTCCACTGGGCTCGAGGGTCCATTTTCAGTGGAGGCCTGGTGAGAAAAGCTCCAAAATACAAAGTTACATTACATAGAGAATTACAAGAAAAATATCTGCATTGCAATCAACAGGTAGTACAACTATCAACAGGTAGTATATTACAGTCAAAACAGGTATCATTCAGTAAAGATGGAAAAACTATTACATTTTTTTCAAGAGAAAGACAGGCATACAGCATAATGGCTGGATGTTACTGTTTAGTTACATTTATAATCTAAGTACATGAGAGAAATTAGGAAGGTATGAAGGTTAGCCAGGAGAGGAGGAGGAGCAGAGCTTAGGAGGTATGAGTTGAAGAGTGCAGTTACATTTCCTGTGAAGAAACAGGTAAGAATGAAGTTGTGTTTTGAAGGTGTGTGGATTGTCACAGGTCCTCAGAGTAGAGGGCAGGGCATTCCATTTTTTGGCTAGGGAAAAGGAGAGTAGAAGCTGACCAGCTGGGCGCTTGGGTTTTTGGACGGTTATAAGGTTTTGGTGAGTAGGTCTAAGGGGGATAATATAGTTGTAGGATATTGGATAATGCAGGGCAGCTAGTAGGTTGGGATAATAATTTGTGGGCTGTGACGATTTGGAGGAAATCAAGTTGATTAGGGAGTTCAAGCCAATTTAGAGAGAGTGTAGGGAGGTGCAGTGATGGGAGGAGGATTTTGCCTTGGTAGCGAATCTGGAGATTTTGTTGTAGAACACTTACAGTTTGAAGGTGAGTGCGGAAGCTAGATTGGTAAGCAGAGGAGCACCATACAAAAGAGAGGGAGGAGATAGCTAGTGGCCAAAGTTTGTCTGGTGGAGGGAGTGAGGAAGTGGCTGTTTCTGTAGAGTAGGCAGGGCTTTATGTGGGTTTTCTTGATGTTAAGTTGGATGTGAGTATTGACTTTTAAGTGTTCGTCGATGGTGACCCCCAGGAGTTTGGCAGAGGGAACGACTTTGATAATGGAATTGTTAAGGCTGGTAATTTGAAGTGAGTTTTTATCAATAGGAGTGGATTTTGAGGGACTGAATAGAAGAATCTTAGTTTTGTTAGCGTTTAGTGAGAGGTGGTTTTGGTGCATCCAGTTTTCAGTAGTAGAGAAGCCAGTTTGAGTTAGAGACTGAAGATCAGATAGGTTAGAGGTGCAGCAGATCAAAGTGGAATTGTCTGCGTATTGGACAATTTTGGTATTGGGCATGGCTTTGTAGAAATCGTTAATAAAGATGTTAAATAGCAAAGAGCCTAGTATGGAACCTTGGGGTACTCCTGTAGGGGTGAGGAGGAAAATGGAGGAGGCCTGGCCCCATTTGACAGCTTGGGACCTGTCAAAAAGATAGCTGGAGAACCAGGAAAGGAGTTTTTTGGGAGATGTAGAGATTCGATAGATGATTTAATAGATGGGTGTGGGAGATGGTATTGAAAGCTTTAGAGAAGTCTAGTAGAACAGCTGAAACTATGTTACCAGAGTCTCGAGCTAGATTGACAGAAGGGCTGTGTTGGTACTATGTCCAGGGCGGAAGCCGTGTTGGGTAGGAGAGAGTAGCTGGTGTTCAGTAAGAAATGGCATGAGCTGCAGGTGTATGCATTTTTCAAGAAGTTTAGAGATTGGTGACAGGATGGCTATAGGGTGGAAATTGAAAACATTACAGTTTTTACCACCCTTGTGGAGTGGTAGAATAAATGCAGAATATGCCATAGTATGGGTACATAGGACTCAAGTAGTGATCTATTTATCAGGATGCTGATAGTGAGAGCAATACCGGAGGCAAATTTTAAGAAGGAGGAAGGAATGTTGTCGGGGGCATTGGTGCAAGGTTCAAGTTTGGAGAGAAGCTTTTTTATAAGGTAGGTGGATACAGGTTTAAGTTCAAAAGTAGGGGGTGTAGGAGAGGAGGAGGAAGCTTGAGCAGAGGGGGGGTGGAGGGTTATTGTTGGGGAAGGTCTTGATTAGATCAGCAATAGAAGAGGTGAAGAAGGTGTTGAATAGTTCAGCGATTTCTTCTTCAGATTTACTAGTATCAGGACATGGGTTGTTTTTTGTACCAGGCTTGAGGAGAGAATTAATAGAGCTTCAGAATTGTTTGGGTTTTTTTGCTTGATTTATCTGGAGTTTGATGTAGTAGGATTTTTTTTATCTTTAATAACTTGTTTTTTTTAGCTTGGTTTCGCAGCTGTTTGTATTTAAGTAACAATACAGGCCGTTTATGTTGGAGATAGCTTTTCCAGGTTTTATCTCTTTGTAGCATAATTTTTTTGGTTTTTTGGTTTCTTTGGTAAGCCATGGGGCTGTTTTAGCTTTAACTCTTTGTTCTTATTGGCGCTAAGGAGTTTAGGACAGTTAAGAATGTAGAGTTGAAATAGTCAACGGCATTGTCTAAAGGTAGTGTTTTTAGTGGGTTCCAGTTAGTGAACTTAAGGGAGTCAGAAAAAGTAGAAGGGTTAAAGTTAGAGAGGTTGAGAGTATGTAAGAGTTTGTGGGAATGTGAGAAAGAGGGTGTGGCTCTATGGGTGAAGGCAGGGAGTTGGTCTCCTAATGTGTCAGGAGTGACACCAGATTTTGTTATTTTGTTAGGGTGAGATACCAGAATCCAGTCTAGGATGGAGGCTGGGGGGGTGGTTTTGTTGGGCCTAGTAATGGAGTTAGTGAGTTGAGTGAAACTGAAGAGACTGATTGAAATGGTAGGATTAGGGTCGATGATTTTTTTCCAGTCAATATTTACATCACCCATAATATAGGTTTCAGGTTTAATATTAGAGGAGGTCCAGGAGAGGATGTCTTCCAGGGTATTGGTGGTGTTACCAGGAGGAATATAGAGGGAGATGATGTAGATATTTTTATGGTTGTTTAATTTTAGAAGGCCAGTTACAAGTTCAGCATTATTAAAGGAAGGGATGGGGTTGCCAGTTACAAGTTCAGCATTATTAAAGGAAGGGATAGGGTTAGGGTAGGGAGTGATAGACAAATGATTGGAGTAGATTATAGCTACACCACCACCTCTTTTACTTAGGCAGTCGGATCGGAGAGATTGATAGCTGGGGGGAAGGAATTCGGAGTCGGTTATGTGTGGTTTTAGCCAGGTTTCAGAGATGGCTACAACGTCAGGTATATCATGATTGAGTCAGGCATGAAAGAGGGTAAGCTTATTTGCTAAGCTTTGGGCATTGATGGTGAGGAATTTAAGGTATTTACTGGTGGATTTGTTGTTGGAACTAGGGTCGTTTGTTAGAGAAATGTTTGGGACTAGGTCGGGATGAATGTCGCCTGCTAAGCAGAGGTAAGAGAGAAGGGGAATAAGTTTGTGAGGATTGTGTTTGGTTAGGAATGGATGGTAGGGGGTAGGTTTGGATTTGTAGAATTTAGTAGGGATTCAGAAGAGTTTTACTTTTAAGAGAAGGATGGGGTCAGAGGAAGATAAGAGGCAGAGATATTGTGAAAGTGATTTGTGATGTGGGGGTGTGGAGGAGGAGGTATAGGGTGTAGGTGAAAGTTGGTATAAGAGGAGGCGTGATACAAAGGAAGTAGTATGAGGATTAGGATAGATGTAGGGGTAAGGATTATAGTAGGAAAAGTGATCATGGTAGATGAAAAAGATATTTAGGTTAGAGACAGTCACGTATAGTTCCTTTAACCAAGTAGAAAACTGGTTTGCTGACCGCTGTCTTGGTTTAAATCCCAGCAAAACAACGTTCCTACTCTTATAGGTTCATAGGTTCATACTAGGCTATCTGCCCTAGGGCATTTATAAGCCTAGCCAGAATGTGTTTGGCTTTTGCCACCCATTTTAAATTTATTTTGCTATGCCCTTTTTCGAAGTTAGTAAACTGTGCCTCTGTCTAACAGTGACACAGAAGTGATACCCGGGGTAAACCTACGATCTCCTATCCACTCATCAAGATTCCTCTTGAATAGAGTCAATGAGGGACTCTGCCTAACCTGGACTGGGATTTTATTCCAGAGTGAAGGGAGCCTCTGGGTTATGAAACTGTCCCACCAGCATGTCCTATTTATTTCAGTGCTGAGGTTCAAGTCTCTCAAGCGCGTAGCTCGATGGGATTTGGATTTTCTGAGGTGCAGCATGTCCATTAATTCCGGGTTGGACATGGCTTTATACGTCAGGCACAGATCGCCTCTGAACAGGCGGTATGCCACTGAGTAGAGCTGGAGTTTCTTTAACCGGGCAGCATAGGGCATCTGTTTGAGCCCTTTGATCCTCTTGGCGAGGTACTTTTGGGGTCTTTCCAGTTGCTGCAGGTGTCTGGTAAGGTACATCCCAAAAGGGGCATTGTACTCAATTATGGGCCTGATGAGGGATGAGTAAAGAGGCACGATGACCTCCCCTGATCTAGATGTGAATCCCTTCATGATTAGGTGGGCTATATAAAATGTTTTTCTAACCACTTTGGCCACGTGGCTGTCAAATGAGAGATTGCTGTCAACTTGGGTCCCCAGGTCCCTAATTACTTCTTCTGTACTTAATGGATTACCACCTATGTGGTAATTTGTGGGCACTTTGTTTTTGCCAAAGGGGATGACTATACACTTTTTGGCATTTAGCTTGAGGCCATGGCTCTGGCACCAGTTGTCTGTTTCTATGAGGCCCTTTTGGAGGATGCTTGTGTCGGCTGGAGAGTCGATTATGGCGCCCAGTTTGCAGTCATCTGCGAACTTGGTCAGCCACAGTCCTTCCATGTTGGCCTGTACCTCCGAAATATATACCAAACAAGAGAGGTCCCAGGACTGAGCCTTGTGGGACACCACTTGTAACTGGTTTGGAGTCTGACATGGCTCCAGCAATTCTAACCATGTGGGTTCTGTCCTTGAGCCAGTTTGCAATCCATCTAGTGACATAGGGGTTTATATTTAAGCTGGTGAGCTTATCTATAATGCCCGAGTGGGGTATTGTATCGAAGGCTTTTGAGGTCCAGGTAGGCTGTGTGGACCACCTTCCCTCGTCAATGGCCTTGGTGACTGTTTCAAAGAAATCAACCAGGTTTAAGAGGCAGGATCTGCCCTTAACAAAGCCGAACTGGGTAGGATCCAGTGTCTGTAGGTCCCCAATATCTTTATTTATGGAGGTCCATGATGATCCTTTCCATAGCTTTGCAGACCAAGCTAGTCAGGCTTATGGGCGATAGTTTCCAGGATCCGTTGAGGCACCACCTTTATGGAGAGGGACCACTGTTGCTGTACGCCACTCTTTGGGCACATATCCTGTAGTAAGGCTGAGATTGAACAGTAGTTTTATGTTTGGGTTTAGCTCTTCTTGGAGTTCATGTAGGACGCAGCCCGGGACACCGTCTGGTCCCATTGATGCTGTGTTTTTTGCTTTGGAGAGGGCGGCTCTTACCTGAGCATCTGAGATGTCAGGGGCAGCACTCTGCTGGGATAGATATTTGCCCTTTGGTGGGGAGTTTGCACTGAACCGGTCAGCTAGGATGTTGGCAATGTCTGTGGGTTCAGTGTATTTTTTGTCATTTTGGACTAATTCTGAGCATATCTGGGAATTACCACCCAGGTTCCTAACATAACTAAAGAAAGCCTTGTGATTATCCTTAGTGTCCTGTGCAATTTTTCTCTCGAAGCTGGCCTTAGACAATTTTATGAGTGCCCGTAGTTTTTGCTAATACTGATCAGTGATGCCTTCCCTTTTGGGATTTTGCTCTATCATTTAGTAGCTTCCTCCTTCTATTGTATAGTTTGTTTATGGCTGGGGTCCACCAGACAGGACGCCTGCCTTTGGAGGATTGGGTCTTGGTTTTATTTGGGATCGATGATCCATGCATTCCTGAAGGTGTTCATAGAATGCGTTGATAAAGCATTCTGCGGTCTGGGCCGTATTTTCCACAGGCCCAGGGGCTTTGAAGGATTCCACCTCGGTTTTGAGGAGTGTGAAATTTGCTTTAGAGAAGTTTTTCACTGTGGTTTTCTGGGCAGGGGGTGGGGTCGGGATGTGAATATCCAGTGAGATGAGTTTATGGTCTGATCTTACCAGTGAGGGATACACTTCTGGTCTGGAGCATAGAGTCCCCATGTTGGTGATGATCAGGTCCGGTATGTTTTCCCCTCTTGTGGGAGTGGTAACAAGTTGTTCCATAGCATTTGAGTTTATAAATTCTAGGAATCTTTGGGCTAGGGTGTTGGAGCTAGAGTAATGCTCCCAGTCTATGTTTGGGAAGTTGAAGTCGCCCAATATAATGGTGTTTGGAGAGACCTTCATATTTTCCAGTGTTCTCAGGAAGGCCGAGTGGGGTTCCTGGGTTTGGGAGGGTGGTCTGTAGCAGGCTATAAACTGGAAGGCAGTTTTACCCACTGTTAGTTGCACATGGATAGTCTCTGATGCTTCGTGCTTTGCCACCAACCTGGAGGTGTGGGTATCTTTGATGAATATCGATACTCCCTCCTTTTGTGGTTCGATCCAAGTTTTGGGGCGAAAAGCATGGTAAGAGGTATAACCTGGTAGTGCTGGGGTGCTCTCGGAGCCCTGAACCAGGTTTCTGTTACTGCACAGATATCGATGTTCTCCATGCTAAGGAGAGTTTCGAGTGCGTGCATCTTGAGGTTTAGACTTCTGGCGTTGAGTAGCATTACTCTTAGTTTCTTATCCCTTGTGATACCTATGGAGGTGGGTTTGTCTTTTGAGCATTGCCTAAAAAAGGCACTATGGGGTAGCAAGAGCCTTTGCCAATATCCGAACGCCCAGGAGTGACAGGTGCAAGCCGTCCCTAGCGAAGCATCGTGGCTTGTCGAGCATATCATCCCAAGCTGACAGGCATTGGATCCCCTTTGAATGACACCAGTACGTAAGCCAATTGTTGAAATTGATCATCTTGTCTTCATATTGTGGCATCATTCTTGGTGAGGGTAAGATGCTACTCAAGGTCAGGGTCATACTCGCCTGGGCTACATGCTCAGAGAGCTCCTTTATGTCTCTTTTCATGTAGTCCAGGGAGGTACGTCTCAGGTCATCACACCAGCATGGACAATGACTGAGTCATATTTGTACTTGCCTTGGAGTGACCTGAGTGCTTGTGTTATGTGGCGGATCCTAGCGCCCGACAGGCTGCTCACCGTGACCCTCTCCTTGTTCAGCCTGGTGAGTGGGACGTCAGTGTGCCTGACGATAGAGTCACCTATTACAAGTGTATCAGGTGTGTTGTTTAGTCTTAAGGGCTGTGACTGTTCGGCACACTGGCTTTGTGAGATATGTGCTGCACGTGTTTTGTTTTGGGGTAGCGGTTGCTTGGGTGTCTGCTGCTTAGGCAGATCTTTATTTAGAGCCTCCGAGTATGTTTTTGTGTGATTATGTGTTTGGTTTGCTGTCGTGGTAGGTCTATGTGAGACTGGAATTGTAGTGAGTGTGGTTTCCTTCTCCTCCTGACTGGTTATGCCAGTACTGAGTTGAGAGAGCTTAGCCTCCAGTTTGGCTATATGGTTGCATCTCTCACATGGGTTGGAATTTGTTGGGAGGAGGAGAGGGTTGTCTGTGTACATGAGGCAGTTGTAACATTGCCTCAAGATTCCCAGATTCACCAGCTGGACCGGAGAGGAGATTGACAACTGACCTTTGGACATGCTAGAATAATATTGGGAATTCCTTAATAATTGAAAACAAGGGCCAGTGGGGAGTGAGGGTGCAGTGCTTTTAATTTTTAGTGCTGACTTATATAATTGCTTTAGTGAGCAAGTGCCAGGTAACTTAAGTGCAATGTGTTACAGGTAACTTAAATGCAAAAACGACAAACAGTAACTTTCTTTCAAGTGAAACAATGAAATAAGTACAGTAAGCAATGCAGATATCACTAGTGATCCACAGAAGAGCTGAGAAGCCGCGTATTAGGTGGAATTAGCGTTCCAGGGAAATAACAAGCAAACAAACAAGCAGCATATAAACAAAGCTAGATTCAGCAGGCCTGGATCTAGTCTATGCTACAGCAAACAAGGTGTACCAATTTCAGTAAGATACAGTTCAAATATTCAGGCACTATAAACCTTTAACCAGAAATTCCCAGCTCAGAAGGGCAGAGTCCAGCCCCTCTTCTCCCACAAGAGTGCAGACCACGAACCTTCTTAATGTAAAATAACTGGCCTGAAGCCCAAGTGATTAAAACAGAACTAATACACTTTAAGAATAACAGACACTGGGCTCTCAATCAGCAGTTCCCAACTTAGAAGGATGAAAGCTACCTGTCCTGCCACCACAGTGCATGCCACAAACCTTCCTAATGTAAAACAACTGGTCTGAAGCCCAAGTGCTTAATCCAAAAGACTTAGAATTATAGCTACACTTTAATCAAGTTACTACCAAGCAGTAATAAATACAATTGAATACTTTAGAGAATGCCTGGATTAGTGCTCAAGTTACACAAACAAAGCTAGATCCAGCAGGCCCGAATCCAGTCTATGCCACAGCAAACAAGGCACCAACTTCAGTAAGAAGCAGTTCAGATATGCATGCACTATAAGCCTTTAACCAGAAATTCCAAGCTCAGAAGGGCAGAGTCCAGCCTCTCCTCCCACAAGAGTGCAGACCACGAACCCTCTTAATGTAAAATAACTGGCCTGAAAGCCCAAGTGCTTAAACCAGAATTAATACACTTTTAGAATAACAGACACTGAGCCCTCAATCAGCAGTTCCCAACCTAGAAGGATGTAAGCTACCTGTTCTACCACTACAGTGCAGGCCACAAACCATCTCAGTGCAAAACAACTGGTCCGAAGCCCAAGTGTTTAAACCAAAAGGCTTAGAATGAGAGTTACACTAAGCAGTAATAAATACAATTGAGTACTTTTAAGATGATGCAAAAGTAAAAAAAAAAAAGTAGGTAGAAACACAAGTACAGTAAAAGCAGATTAATTTTTTTTTTTCTGAACAAGTGCTGAGATCAAAGAAACAGATTTGAGTGCTGAAACTAGAAAACTGGCTAGTTATAAGAAAAAAAACTAAGCTAGAAGGCTTCCCTCCAACACAGAAGGGCTTGGGGGCTCAGCAGCCTACAAATAGTCTATACCACTTAACAGGAAAGGCAGGAAACAAGCTTAAATTTTTTTTTTCTGTTTCCCAGATGCTCTCTTTGTACACAGTAGGAGTGCCTAAAATCAGAATATGATCTCACTGCACTCAGTTGAGTGAGCAAATGAGATGGGCCCAGAAGGAGTATCCAAACACAAATTTACAAGAGGGGCGGGCAGTTGCAAGGCCACTAAGATTAACACCAAAACAAAAACAGGGAGGGTAGGTGGGACTAACTGAAGAGCAGTCTCAAAACTTCCAGTTCAGTTAATATTCATTCCACACAGTTAAAATCAATTTAAATACTGTATTTTTGAAAAAAAAAAGTGCAGATAAAGGTACTTAAATTCTCTTATACGTCCAATTGAATACAACAAGTTCTTAGCCGGCCAAAGCTGAGGTTTTTAAGCAGAAAATATTTCACACTGTACCACTTAAATAGGCAAGGACAGGAAATCAAAGAATGTGGCTACCCCCACACCTGCAATTACTAACAAATAATAAAATTCAAGCAGCACTAACTGAAGAGCAGAGTCAAAACTTCCAGTTCAGTTAATATTCCTTCCACACAGTTAAAATCAATTTAAATACTGTATTTTTTTGAAAAAAAAAAAAGTGCAGATAAAGGTACTTAAATTCTCTTATACGTCCAGTTGAATACAACAAGTTCTTAGCCGGCCAAAGCTGGACCGCTGTCTTGGTTTAAATCCCAGCAAAACAACGCTCCTACTCTTCTCCCCCACCCACAGGTCCCCACTGTTATCCTTTTCCATTATGTCCAATAATGGAACCATAATCTCCCCAGAACCTCATACTAAACTCCTAGGGGTTATAGACAACCATCTTAAATTTGATGTGCACATCAATAAAACTGTCAAAACCATTAACAAAAAACTTGGATCCCTATATAGGATAAAGCCTTTCCTAACCCCATCTACAAGAACTACCATTGCCCACTCCAATCTTCTACCCTACTCTATGCCTCCCCTGTACTTACCAACTTAAAACTGAATTTAACAAGCTCTCTAGCTGCTACAATCACATAGCCAGATTTGCCACCGGCTTGCCCTATAGAACACACCACTGTATTAACTTACGTAATCTTGGATGGCTAGAGCTACCCAGACTTTCAGTATAACCAACTTATACTGGCTTATAAAGTACTCAAACAACCTGAAAAGACTCCCGCATTAAAAGATATTATCTATCCCCACTTTAATCTTGGAAGATTATGCTCTTCTAATAGACTAGTAGTTCAAACTATCAAATCCAATAACTCTGTCGGACATGCCCTGTTTGACAATTATGTTGGCAAAAATTTGGAATTCTTTACCTGCTGACATTACCCTAGATACATCCATATCCCTCTTCAAGAAATGTCTCAAGCAGTATTTCAAGTCTCAGTGGTTATGTCCATGCTCTAAGCCTGACTGATTGTTAGGCTTCAATTGTACACTATTTTTTGGAACCCCTTTGTTTTGTTGTTCTTTAATGAGTATTACATGTATGACTTGTATCTATCCACAGACTTTGTAAACTGAGTTAATGTGTACTTTGTAAAGATGTTTGTGTAATTTCCTTTGGAGCTTTTCTCCCCGGGCCTCTGCTGAAAACGGATATCTGCCCAATCAGACATTCCCGGTCAACAAATGTAAAATAAAATAAATAAAATACTTCTTTGTCACAAAATTTATCCACAGAACACACTTGGCCAATGATTCCAGATACAGAAGAGTGCAACCTTACCTACTTGAAATTTTATTTACTGCATATCAGTCAACTAGATAGAGGGACTGTCAATTTCAGTAGCGAAAAACTTCCTATTCAGGAGAAAATAATTTCAGTGGCAAAAAAATAACCTTTCTAATCAGGAGAAATATATAGAATGTTTACTTCGGATATAATGACTACTTATGCAGATACATTCTATACAATTACTGTAATTTTCTTACTAAGCACATGTGTTACAACAACCTCAGTGTAAACAGATCATAATACAAAATCTTAGCCTGCGACCTATGACCTCCCCGCATTTCGTGCACATGCATACAAAAAAAAAGTCATGTCACTACTCTTCGAGATTTCACTTTGCAACGGTCAGCCTCTAACAAGATGTTCAGCTACAAAGTGCACCTAAAACTTCTACACTTATGACTTCAGTTTAACTTGATATCAGACCTGAACACACCATTTTAGCTGCATCAAACCATGGCACTTGAGTAATTACACATTATAAAAAAAATAATGATTATATTATTTTTTTTGGGGGGGGAATGTAATTATATATTATTTTGGGGGGGGTGATTTTTTTTTCTGATGTAATAACAGCTTGGTGTACACAAATTCTGGACATTTGTTCCACCCTGCCTCCAGATCAGAGGTCATATAGCCACCAATGAAAACAAGGTATAATGCAGACTGCACCAACAAAAGTTCTCTGGAACACAGCATTTTGTACATGTGTACGAAAGTGCACACAAGTTCCTATAATAACACCACATATATTCTGGTCATTAGTTTCACCCTGCCTCATAATTAGAGGTCATATATCCCTCCAACATAACCAGTACAATACAAAATGTCAGACTGTTGAGGTCTATGAATACCTATATTTGGAACATTTGCATAAAGCACTCTACATCAAATCCCTTTGAAAAATTGTAATACAATTATTAGAAAATTATAAGAGGCAATTTCATTCTTAAGGATTGTGATAGAGATTTAACACCACCACTTTGACTGCTTCAGACCATACAAACCAAGAGGATATTAACTTGTCATGGCCCAAAATGTATATTGAATCAGCATATAGTGCAAATTGGTACCCCAGCACTTTCTAATGGCCTAGCAGACCTTACAAATGCAGGTTTTATACATCTGAAACAGCCTAACATTTTCTAGTAAAACTTTCTGGACCACAAATCTGGCTATCCACTTATAAACTGCAGTTACGTTTTATTTTTACTGCTGAGGTAACAAAATGATTGTAGGTTAAACAGCTTAGTGCTACCTTACAAAAATATTGGAAAGAAGCATCAGAAATTGTAATCAGTATCTTTTTAGGGAAAATAGATACATTTTAGCTGTTAATGCTGTAAATAAAAAATACACTTGGTGTGCTACATTACATATTTCCCTGGCAGGAAAAAGGGGAAATGGGCATGTCTAGTGTTATCTGATTCTTAAAACATCTGCAAAAATACAAACACCAGTTTCTACTCCTTTTGCACACATACTGTCCCAGTAGAATGTATCCCTTTAGTCAGTGTACATCACCTCTTACTATGTGTGGGAGCACAATGGCAAAAGCAATTACTTCAATGTGTTGGGCCCAGACACAAACCCTGCCTTGCATAACCAAGCGATAACTTCTTAAGAGTCGCACAGCATCTGCCTTTCTTTAGTACGCAGTACTTTCAGAGTATGGTTTGGAATTTGTCTAGCAAATAGCATCATGACTTGTGGATCATTATCCTGCAGCTCAGGTTTTGATTCCATCAACTTCTTTCTATCCACTGTGTGACTGAACAAGTCACACAACTAGGCAATAGTCCCTGGATGAATCTGAAAAGTGGATCAATGTTTTATGCTTAACACAGTCACTTAACAGTGATTGCATAAATGCCCCTTGCTTTCATAGGCAGCCTGTATCCCCTCTCCAAAAGGGAGCCACTTTCCATACACACTTCTAATGCCCCATTGTAAAGAAAATGACATAGTTCACACTAACATATTTCAACTTGCTGCTCTCGGACATGCACACTGATTTTGCCTACTGGGGCAATGACAATTTTGCAGTGATTATGTGGCTGCCATTTGATTTTGCACACAGCCTGTCCTTCCCCTACTAAAAAGACAGCTACTTTTTGTAAAGACTCGTGATGCCTGTGGGAAAAACACAGAAATAAATAACGATGTCAGTAATGTAGTTAAACTTGCTGCCTACAGAAACCTATGCTAACCCATCAATAAGCTATATGAACAATCATTTAATGGTAATCATGCAACTACCCCAACCCATCAAAAGACAGTTACTTCAAAAGACAGTTACTTTCTGTGTACCCCTCTAGCATTAGACTGCAATGCCCCAATGATGAATTTTAACAAAAGTAAAAGAATGACCACATAAATGTATTTTAAGTTATTTCTCTTAGATACATAAGCAGTGCATTCACCCAAATGAGCCATATCAATGACAATTTCACAATAATCATTAACTGCCTTTGCTTTCACACACACACTCCTCTGTCTGGTGAGTGATCATGAAGAAAGTTAATGTCCACAGAAATTCAATTCAACTTGCCACTGTCACTGACAGACATCTGTACCCAGATCACTGTATAATTAAATAAAAAAATAACAGAAAACTGCATAGTTCAGAGGGGGCAGTATGTACTGCAACCACTGCCAACAAACATAGCTGGTATCCTGTCAGTATTAATAAAAATAACTACACCTGCAAAAAAAAAAAAAAAAACTTCTCTCAAGACTACAGTATCTGCCCCTACTGATATTTCTAGGATTTGACTACAGACTACTAGTAATCTACTGATTTGAGAACACAGATAATCACTGAGATCAGTTGCCTGGGGCAACCTTAAGTGTTTACCAGATACAGTAACAGGACACAGATCATCTAGCCATGTCCTGCTATGTGGAAGGAAGGGAATAAGATGTCATGGTTAAAGAACCGTATAGCTTCTCACTTCACGTCCTAATTCACATTAGTTTTAATAACCGATATTTTTGCATCCTACTCTAACTCTCTCTCTACCCAAGACACTAATACAACGTATCTATGATTATTCAATGAAAGAGCATTTTGCTTGTGGTATTTTGTTGTAATTTTGACCATTTACTGTTGTAACAAACTCTTAGCTTTACACAATAGTAGATTCATCTTTGCATTTGTCATTGTAAACTGATCAACTGTATTTTTTTTTGCTTTGTGATAATTACAAATATGTGTAGAGCTTTTCTCCTCAGCTCTCCACTGAAAATGGGCCCCTGGCTCAGTTGGACCAAGCTGGTTAACAAATGTCAATAAAAAAAGAAAGAAAGAAAGAAAGAAAGACAGAGACCGAAAGAAAAGATGAAGTAATTATTCTCTTAGTACCACTAAGTACTAACAAAATAAATTACCTACAAGAGTGCTTCTTTAATTTTAAAACTGAAAAATAAATAAAAATATAAGTTGTCTCAGAACCTGTAGTTCTGGACTCTTTTCTTGGCGCCAAGACAACTAGTGACTCACAGTGAAGGGGTAAACCAATGTACTACATCCCATCTTAATACACTGACTCTATAACAAGTCTCCCTAGAGTTTGAAATGCCTGTTCAGGATGACCTTATTTATTTACATTACCTACCAAAGTATATCCATCTGAGAGGTCTCATTTTTAGTGAAGTCCTGAGAAAAATACTCTACACATCACAATAACCATGAGCATAGCAGTGCACACTTTTAAAAGTTATAGCACACTGAATGATCAACCAAGGAAGCAATTAAAAAAAAAAAAAAACACACCAAATGCAACAGCTTTAGAGATTTTTATGAAAACTACAAATCATCACGAGAATTGTCACCATCTCTCTCAATTCATTATCACTCTGATGTCAGAATAGACCCACAACCATCTAATATTCCATGCTTCAAAGGCAACCTGCTAAGTCACTAATGAAAACTTTGTCAAAGCATGACAAAGTAGTCCAAGAAAAGATTAAAACTGCATATTAGATATGCTCGGAGTGGATTCCACGAAGGTGTCCCAAGAGTTAAAAACAAACTGGACAACAAGTCAGAGAGGGTAGTTAAAATGAAGTCATCAGTTAAGAAACCAGACTTACAAAACTCTATATGCAGACTTCTACTTTCAGTTAAAAGATGAGTTTATTTTAAAGTTTGCTTCAGAGAGGCAAGCGAGTAGGAAGATGACCACATGAACGGCTATTTTTTAGCTTGAGGTCTAACATTTCTGTAAGCCCACTGAGTGTGTACTTGCACACTAATGATGGCCATGTAAAATACAGTAAGCTAATAGATTAGCTAATCTTGCCAAAACAGTTTCTGACAGGACACCTTCATTGTGGGAAGGACTATTTCTAGACTAGGTCATGCACAGCAGTCACACTGGGTGCTGAACTGACAGATGACCTCAAGAGATACAAGACAAAGAGCCCTTTGGTGGAAACCAAACCGCCTTTTCGATTGTTCACCCTGGGAACCAAAATGTTAAGAAAAACCCTCTCCTCCTACCACCAAACACTAATATATGCGAGAGATGCAGTTATACAGCAAAACTGGAGACAAAGCTCTCGCAACCCAAGACTGGAACTGACAGTCAAGAGAAGGAAAATACTTGCAACACACCACTAGTCTCACACAGACCTACTAAACCAACACCAGCCAGCAAATAATACACATAAATACAAGAAAACATACTTGGGAGGCTCTAAATAAAAATCTGCAAAAGCAACAGAGACCTCCAAAGCAGACACCCAAGCAACCTCCACACCCCATCACAAACCATGAAACGCATACTTCACATAATCAGTATGCCATGCAATTACAGCCCTTAAGGCAAAATAACATACCCAACACACTAGTACCAGGCGACTCTATAGTCAGGAACACTGATGTCCCACTAACTAGGCTGGACAAGGAGAAGGTTACAGTTAGCTGCCTGTCGGGTGCCAGGATCCGCCACATAACACAAGCACTCAGGTCGCTCCAAAACAAGTACAAATACAACTCTATCATTGTCCGTGTTGGTGTGAATGATCAGAGACTTACATCCCTGGACTACATGAAGAGCTCTCTGATCATGTAGCCCAAGCCGGTATGACCCTGACCCTAAGTAGCATCCTGCCCTCGCCAAGAATGATGCCACAGTATAAAGAAAACTGATCAATTTCAACAATTAGCTAGGTTTTTGGTGTCATTCAAAGGGGATCCAGTATCTGTCCGCCTGGGATGACATGCCCGACAAACCACGTTGCTTCGCAAGAGATGGCTTGCACTTGTCACCCTTAGGCTTTCGAATACTGGTCAAGGCTTTTGCTGCCCCTATAGTGCCTGTTTTAGGTAAGGCTCAAAAGACAAACCCACTACCGTAAATAGCACAAATAACCAAAAACGAAGGGTAATGCTACTCCACGCCAGAAGTCTAAACCTCAAAATGCATGCACTCGAGGCACTCCTCAGTATGGAGAACATCAATATATGTGCAGCAAAAGACACCTGGTTTAAGGCTCCAGAGAGCACCCCAGCAGTACCAGGCTACAACTCATACCATACTTTTCAGCCACAGAACCCGGACCGAAACACAAAAGGCGGGGGTGTATCCATATTCATCAAGGATACCCACACCTCTGTTAGTGGTGCAGCACAATGCCTCAGAGATCATCCATGTGCAACTAACAACGGGCAAAACTGCAATTCAAATTGTAGCTTGCTACAGATCACCCACCATGACCCAGGACCCCCATTCCGCATTTCTGGAGACACTGGAAAATATGAAGGTCCTACCAAACGTCCTAACATTGGGTGATTTCAATTACCCAAACATTAACTGGGAGAACTATTCAAGTACTAACTCCCTTGCCCAACGCTTCCTAGAATTTAAAAATTCGAACGCCCTGGATCAACACCCCCACCAGAGGTGACAACATATTGGATCTGGTCATCACCAAACCCCTCACTGGTTAGATCAGACCATAGACTAATCACTCTGGATATCAATATTCCGCCCCCACCCTCAATCAAGGAAACCACTGTGAAAAACTTTTCAAAAGCAAATTTCACATTACTTAAGACAGAGGTGGAAAACGTTCACAGCCCCCATGCTAAAAGACAATGCTGTCCAAGCTGCTGAATCCCTTACAAAGGCACTCTAGGAGCACCTGCAAGAATGCACGGATCGTGCTATCCCAAGCAAAACCAAGACTCACTCGTCCAAGAATAGGAAACCAGTCTGGTGGACCCCTGCCATAAACAAGCTATACAATAGGAGGAGGAAACTAGTACAGAAAAGAGTAAAATCCCAAGAAGGAGACATCCCTGATCAGTATCCGCAAGAAACTATGATCCCTCATAAAATCATCCAAGGCTAGCTTCGAAAGAAAAACTGCCAAGGACTCCAAAGATAACCACAAAGCGTTTTTTAGCTAGGTCAAGAACCTAAGTGGAAACTCCCAGATCTGCTCGGAGTTAGTGCAGAATGGCACAAAACACACTGAACTGACTGATATTGCCAACATCCTGGCAGACGGATTTAGTGCAAACTTCACCCCCCTCTCACCCCCTAAAGGGCACATAACCATACCAGAAGAATGTAGAGCCCCAGCACTCACTGACACACAGGTTAAAACAGCCCTATCCAAAGCCAAAAACAGCTTCAACGGGACCGGATGGTGTCCCAGGCTGTGTCTTACATGAACTCCAAAATGAACTAACCCCTCACCTAAACACACTGTTCAAACTTAGCATCTCTACAGGCTACGTACCCATAGAGTGGCGCACAGCAAGTGTTATCCCGCTCCACAAAGGTGGAGCCACAACGGACCCCGGGAACTATTGCCCTATAAGCCTGATCTGCAAGGCAATGGCGCGCATCATCATGGAACTCAATAACAGAGACAATGGGAACCTCCAAGCATTGGACCCTACCCAGTTTGGCTTTGTTAAGGGCAGATCATGCCTCCTAAACCTGGTGAACTTCTTTGAGACAGTTAAAAAGGCTTTAGATGAGGGAAAGGAGGTCCACACAGCCTACCTAGACCTCGCAAAAGCTTTCAACACCATTCCCCATTCTGGTATTATAGACAAGCTCACCAGCCTGAACATAAACCCCTACGTCACAAGATGGGTTGCCAATTGGCTCACGGACAGAACCCACACGGTGAGAGTTGCAGGCTCTAGGTCCGACTCTAAACTGGTTACAAGTGGCGTCCCCCAGGGCTCAGTCCTGGGACCCCTCCTGTTCAGTATATACTTCTCAGAGGTACAGGCAAGCACAGGAGGACTATGGCTGACCAAGTTCGCAGATGATTGCAAACTGGGGGCCATAACTGACTCTCCGGTTGATACAGACATCCTCCAGAAGGGTCTCACAGACTGATACCTGGTGTCAAAAGCATGGCCTCAAGCTAAATGCCAAAAAGTGCATAGTCATCCCCTTTGGAAAAAACAAAGTACCCGTGAACTACCACATACGTGGTAGCCCCCTAAATACAGAAAATGAAATAAGGGATCTGGGGACCCAAGTAGATCGTAATCTCTCATTTGATAATCATATTGCCAAGGTGGTTAGAAAAACCTTCTATGTGACCCACCTAATCACAAAAGGGTTGGCATCTAGAACAAAACAGGTTATTGTGCCCCTCTACTCATCATAGAGTACAACGCCCCATTTGGGATGTACCTTACAAGACACCTGCAACAGCTGGAAAGACCACAGAAGTACCTCACCAAGAGGATTACTGGCTTCAAACAGATGCCCTATGCAGCCCGAATTAAGAAACTCCAGCTGTACTCGGTTGCATACCACCTACTCAGAGGTGATCTCTGCCTGATATACAAGGCCATGTCCAACCCAGAATTGATGGACATGCTCCACCTAAAAAAAAAGAAAAAAAAAAAACAAATCCCCAAGAGCCACACGCTCTAGGGATCTAAACCTCACCATAATGATAAATAGGACATGCTGGAGGGATAGATTCCTGTCCCAGAGACTCACCCATGCTTTGGAACAGGATTCCAATCTACATTAGGCAGAGCCCCACACTAACACTCTTCAAGAGGAACCTTGACGAGTGAATGGGGAAACAGAAAATTTACCCCAGGAATCACTGCAGTGTCTCTGCTGGACAGAGGCACAGGGAACTAATGGCTCTGCTGAACAGTAGCACAGGGAACTAATCTAAGGGGGTGGCGAAAGCCAACACATTCTGGCTAGGCTTACAGATAGCCTAGTACTTACCTATGAACCTATACCTCTGTTTGTGAGATAAAAAGAGTATTTTTTTTTACTATGACAAGTGCTTACAGTTACAGGAACTTTTATTACCTTACTGTGAAAGTAATACACAAAAGCATGGCTCAATCAACATCAATATCTTCTTTTACATAAAAGATGACCACAAAGTGAGCTTGTTAACATAAAATTAGGGTGATGCTGCAGAATTCAAGACAACAGAAAAGCATAAAGCAATTTTAGCACGATTTAGAATATCACAGATTAAGGAGCATCTATTAATTAAAAGTAAGGGGCACACTGTCACTCATACATATCTCTCAAATGTCCAGATTTTAGCAGAGTGCCCAGATTTTTGGCATATTTTTGATATGTTCCTCATAAAAACTACAATTTTCTGAATTTTTGTGTCAAATGAATGTGGACTGAATTCATTAAATAATGACAGGAATTTGGGTTTAGACTTCATATCATTCAGAAAATGTATGGTATCACAAAACCTTTATTCTAGCAATTTTCTGAGTTTATAGGAGCAATATTTAAAATTTGCCCATATTTTTGGGGCTTTCTCCTTTCATTACTTTCGCCTTTGTCCAGATTGTTTGTGTTATAAGGTTGAGAGGTATGCTCACTCCGTATGCAAGTATCCTTATCAGAATAAGGATAAGTGTTAGGGGTCTACCTATAATGCACAACGACGTCTGTTATTGCATCTGAAAACGGTAAAATCTACAGTGAATGTCCACCAGATGTAAACTTAACAAATTCGCTTTAACATGCAGTCTTTAGACAATACTATGCAGGAATTAAAATTATTTAAACAAACGCTCAACCCTTTCTTATATACTGCATAAGCTTAGAGTAAAGACAGCCACAACAGGTCAATGTAGTGTGATATACTACAAGGGAGGCATTAGTGTCACGGAGTGACCTTGACAAGTCATCTTCAGCCCTCGATCTCTTACCTGTGTTAGGAATCTCCCGGTACCATGCCCGGTACAATTCCCTTACACGTCGTTTTGCCTCATTCAGATCACGACTAAAGATGGGCTTTACTACTTTTACTGCATAACCTGGTATCTTCGCTCCAGACACCGCCATCTTCCGGTACACTTTCCAAACACCCGCCCATACGACGAAATACGTACCATACGCCAAACTTGATTTGAGAGAACAGACGCATGCATGCATCACTTTTTAGCTTTTGCTGGCTACGTCACTGATGCGTACCGCCCTATGAATACAATTGGACAATGTCCATCACTTTTTTCCTTTGCTTTAGTCATGTACAGTTACTGTTTTCCTCGTCCGTCTGTGTTATGTTCTGTAAAAGTTACTAACTGGTTAGGGTGACTAACGCATGGTAGGGCCAAGGAAGTCCCTAGTTGGTTGGTTGTGTCCCGTGATAAGACATGAAAAAGTGATAAATGTCTTCAGATTTTAGGATAAAAAATATTTCACAAAATTCCGCTAATAGTTGCACGAAACACAGTAGGATTATATAAACAACGAAAATCCTCCAAGAATTAGCTTTTATATTGGTAGAAAAGTAGAATCCAGTTTTATTCACTGGATGTGGGTATGATTTAACCTACAAAATCTCACATTTAATGCAATAAAACAATAACGCCAATCATCTGGGCCGGTGTTAGCATTTTGGGAGCCCCCAGCAAAATGTCAAGTTGGGGACCCCCTAAGCACGTCCGGTCTAAGTATTACCCTGTCACTGCCACTACTCCTAAGTAGCCTTTTAGCTCAGGCTGCAAACATTTAGGAGTAGTACATACAGACTCACTTCTAGCTACAATGCTGTTACATTACAACAGACCTGTATACTATGTTGGCCCATCTCAGAGGAACGTTTGCAGTTACTGGCATTTAGTTGCAACAATGATACATCACATCTCTATGTCCATGTCTGGACTAAGGTCAAATGGTGCTCTAGGCCTACTATTTCAGCCACCCCCACCCCACCCAAACACACACATACACCCTGCAGTCCTCCCCTATGCTTCCCCCATCTTGGGATCCCAGTTCTATGCACATTCCTTTTTCTTCCATTTTGCACATTTTGCCTTAGCTTTCAGTTTTTCAAGAAGCCATAACTTTCAATATGCTCTGAAGTGTATTTTAAAGTTATTTTTTTTCTTTTTACACAACCTTTTTGTCCAATGATGACTTAAACAGAAATTATGACACTGAGTTACAGCACAATGGCACTAAATATACAGAACCAACTGATATTGCCAACATCCTGGCAGATAGGTTCAGTGCTAACTGTACCCCCCCATCCCCTAAAGGGCCCATCTCTATACCGGAAGAATGCAAAGATCCTGTAATCACGGCTGCACAGGTAAAAACCACACTCTCCAAAGCCAAGAAACAAGCATCCATGGGACCTGACAACATCCCAGGCTGTGTTCTACACGAACTACAGACCGAACTGGCACCCCACCTAAGTACCATGTTCAATCATAGCCATACCTGAGGTTTTGTGCCCACTGAATGGTGCACAGCAACAGTCATTCCACTCCACAAAGGGGGAGCCACCACGGACCCCGGGAACTACTGCACCATTAGCCTGACGAGCCTGGTCTGCAAGGCTATGGAACATATCATCATGGTACTTATAAACAATGACATTGGTAATCTCCAAACTCTGGACCCCACGCAGTTCGGGTTTGTAAAAGGCAGATCATGTCTCCTAAACCTGATAGACTTTGAAGCGGTCACCAAAGCCGTAGATGAGGGTAAGGTGGTTAACACAGCATATCTAGATCTCACCAAGGCTTTCACCACCAGTCCCTACTCTGGAATTTTAGATAAACTCAATAAACTAGGTATAAATCCCTATGTCACAAGATGGGTAACTGGCTCACTGACAGAACCCACACTGTGAAAGTAGCAGACTCCAAATCCGACTTCAGACCAGTGACAAGTAGAGTACCACAGGGTTCAGTCCTGGGTCCTCTCCTATTTGGTATCTACTTCTCTGAAGTACAGGCTAACACAGAAGATTTTTGGCTAATGAAGTTCGCAGATGACTGCAAACTAGGAGCCATAATAGAAACTCCTAACGATGTGGACATCCTACAAAAGGGCTTCACTGAGACAGAAGCACTCCAAGAAAAATCTTGATGATTGGATGGGAGTTAGGAAATTCACCCTGGGGATCACGTTTGTGGCTCTGCTTGACAGGGGCACAGGAAAATAATTTTCTTGGGTGGCGAAAGCCAGGGTACCTTTTTGGCTAGGCTTATATAGGCCTTAGGGCCAACAGCCTAGTACCTACCTATGAACCTATGAAAGAAATTCACTGCGTTGCAGTTTGGCTTTAGTTTTCCTTGCATCCTTTCAACACACCTTCCCTGACCAAGACAGCACAGTAATAAACATTTAGGAAATAGCTCAAATAAGCCAGGGCCCAATAAGCCATAGGGTTATAGATGCTCTGGGATGCATTTTAGAGCATTTTCCCAACCTTTTAATCCAATGGTGGCCTAAATAAAAATCATGGGTAAGAAAAGAATTTGGCATTTTTTTTTCAAGGAGGACATAAGTTGTGCCCAAACCTTAATGTTCCAAGCTGACAAAATAGTAGCTCACAATAGACTAAGAAGCCAGTTGTTGTGAGGATATACAGGTCCTATCTGGGAATACTGCCTACCCCAAACGCCCCAAAAAGACAGTTACTGCCTATGTACCCCTCTGGTGTTAGATTGGGATGAACACAGAGGTTCAAATTGCCACAGTCATGTATTTCAATTGTCTACTGAAACATATAGCATGCCTCCTAAGTCCTAACTGTCTGGCATTATTGGGTGTGTGCACAGATAAAAATCTTTGATTTTTTTACATATAGCCGCGCATGAGCTATAGTAATACTAGTTTTGTACTTATTTCAGCAAATAGAAATACATTGTGCAACACTGGTACTGCCACAGCAGATCAGTGACTGTTGTTTAGCAGTTGTCAAACAGCAGCAGGAGTACGTTACTTTTATTTACCTCATTGAGGAGTAATGCATACCTGTCACTTTCTCTGATTTCACAGACCTTCACTTCTTTTGCTTGTAATTTTGCTCTGTTATTTATAAAACGTTTGATTTGCTTGTAAATCATTCAGGATTACAGTCAGGAAATGCAGACATCAGAGTTTTGTACTTCTTATTGTTCAAAAAATGCATGTTGATGCAAAAGTTGTTATTCTACTAACAAGTGAATTAGAGAAATATTTAAAACATGTTTCTGATTTTGAGCCTTTATTCTGCTATTATTTTTGGCTCTGCCCAGAATTCTTAAGCAAAGAAGTTGAGCGTTATACTATCTGGTTCTGCCAGCATTTATAAATTTCCCTAAAAAATAAAACCATTCCTGAAGAGCAGAAGCATCAGCTCTTCTTATAATCCAAAGTTTGCACTGAGATCAGTCACTCTGGGTTGTTGATCTCTCTAGTGCTTACCTTGCTCATACTCATTATCAGCATAGGCTCATAGGTTCATAGGTGTTTACTAGGCTAATGACCACAAGGGCTTTTTCAAGCCTAGCCATGCATCCCGAATCGCTGACAAGTTCTGATACCCATGATATGTGTAAGCAGGGGCCTAGGAGATGAACCACTTACAGGTTGTCTGTGTCCATTAATTCTGGTGCTGTTTGTTTTCTGGACATGCAGGAGGTTCATTAGAGTGGGGTCTGACAATGCCCTGTATGCCAGGCATAGATCTCCCTCAAAAGCCTGTAGGATTACCCTAACAAGGTCATATCACAGTCCTGCCCAGGTTAAAGAGCTAATCAGAAAATTAATACATTTTTTCTCCTTGTTTTCCTCAACCAGCAGCAGATTTTGTGGGCCCTCACACAGTCAAAGATGCTTAAAGTGCCCCCCTGCAGCCACAGGTACTGCAGTTACTTAAAGCTGGCTATGTTGTTAATTTTAGTGGAGAGAATGTCCACCGACTACCAGCAAGGTTTACCTAAGTCAGGGGCAGTATGTCAGTGGTAAAATATTTAATGAAATTGTGAAGCCTCTTACTTGATAAAACACTGTTAGTATCACTAGAGTCATCTTTGAATTTCAAAGGAGATATAAATAAGAGTTATTACCCACCTGGCTTACTAAGTATTCAAGATTGCTATAGTAGCTTTTGTTGGTTTTACAGACAGTGCAAAATATCAAGAAAAAATAACTTGCTGTGGTTGGGCCCTCCCCCAGGAAAGGGGGCCCCAGCGACCCCATTGTTCACTGGTGCCTAAAGCAAGGATCGCTGGTGCCTAAAGCCGGCTATGCTAATAATGTAAAATTAAAATTCATTAAAACAAAAGCTTGGTATAATGCAGAGAATGCTATAACAAACATGAACATTCAAAAAGGTAGCTTTTTAAAAAGGACTTGAAATTGATTTTTTTTGTCCTAAAATCTCAGGACATTTACCATTTTTTAATGTTTTTTTTTTTTTTGCAGGACACAACCGCCCAAAGAGGGACTGTCCCTCTCAAAAAGGGACAGGTGGTAACCCTGACCCCCAGGTTTTGTAATTATACGTTTGTACAGAACCCCCCGCCCCCGTGTTTCTGTACTATATTTTTGTAGGAACTGCTTTTGCAGGGGGACCTGCCCCGCTGCACCTGCCATTTTTTTACTATAATTTTTTGCAGTAAATGCTTTTACAGGGGGGCAAGCCTCCCTGTACCCCCCAATGTTTCTTTACTATATTTTTGTGTATTAATAGCTTTTGCAGGTATTTTTGTGTATTAATAGCTTTTGCAGGGGGGCAAGCCTCCCTGAACTCCCCCATGTTTCTTTACTATATTTTTGTGTATTTATAGCTTTGGCAGGGGGGCAAGCTCCCCTGCACCCTCCATGTTTCTTTACTATATTTTTGTGTATTAATAGCTTTGGCAGGGGGTGCAACCCCCCTTCACCCCTCCATGTTTTTTTACTATATTTTTGTGCATTAATTGCATTGGCTGTGGGGCAAGCCCCCCACACCACCATGTTTCTTCACTATATTTTTGTGCACTAATTGTTTTTTTGGAGTGGGGCTTTCCCCCTGCACCCCCCATGTTTCTTTACAATATTTTTGTGTATTAATAATAGCTTTGGCAGGGGGTCAAGCCCCCTGTGCCCACATGTATGTTTACTAAATATCTGTGCTGTAATTGCTTTTGCCCCCCCCCATGTTTCTGTAGTGTATTTCTGCAAACGCCCATATTTATTTACTATAGTTGCGCATATTAAGTTTTTTTTTCAGATTAACACTGGTGTGTGGAAATTGCTAAAGAAAGTGTAGATGCAGTGGGTGCAGAACAGTCCATAATGCAAATCATACAAACAATTAATTTTCAACAGAATATTCTACACTGGGGTATAGCAGTACTGGATCCACACTAACCTTTTGAGACTCACTTGTTCAGAATTGCAATGTTGGCTGAATAAAACCTCGGATACGTTTGTGAAGTTTATTTATTGACCGAATTGTTTTACTGGGGTAGAGCACTGATCAGTTTTGACCAGCTTTAGCTTCAACCCCAGAGAATAGAGCGGTTAAATGAGTTGTACAACAGTATATACCAATATTTAATACATGCAGCGACAACACCTCACCTTGCCTTAATCATCTGCAATAACTGCCCTATTGTTATAAGCTTGGCAGCAGTACACACAATACAATGTGTACAGTTTGGTTACAAACATAAAAACTTGTGGCTTATTATAAGAAAACTGAAGGGAGTTGGTGAATGCTATCATTACTTTTTGCCAAGAGGTCAAGCCAGGATAATAAAGTGTGTGGGAAGCAACGTATGCCTTTCAACCCCCAGTGCAATAACCAAATGAAAAAGATACAGGAAATGTACCTTACTAAAATTCAGAAAATCCAACTGCATGCAGCATGCCTTCTCCTTTCTGGCAAGGTGAAAGAAACCTCTTTGCCTCCAGTGTATACAGACAATTTCCTTCAAAATGTTATTGTGCAACACTGTTGATTCATTAACATCCTCTGCAGTGTGGAGTATATTGTATGCATATGAACAATATCATATGTAATATACAAGTAATTAATCCCATATATTGAAGCAATTCAATAGCTTCTACCAACTTATTTGTAACAACACCTGAAAAAATGCGAGCTGGGTCCACAGAATAAACCAAACAATAGCAGCAATCCCAAAACGCTAGCTGCTTCCTCTCACAGACAAAACAGCCCCAAAGAAGACTAAGCTGTTAATAAAAAATCTTTCAATGAAAAACCAGTTGAGCGCTTTCACTCGGCTAAGCGAGCTTCATCAGAACAACTTATTTGTGATAACAGTGGTCCGGGGAGCACCATCCAGCCACAAGTCTGGTCAAATACAATACGGTCACAAAATAAAACGTAACTGCATAGCTGAGAAATAGTGCATTAGAGAAGGTATAATTACTATACTTTGCATTTAGGTAAATTACTGAGGAGCAGCAACTATTTTGAATGCACTACAATTCAATGTTTTAAATATTCATTTTGCTGGCACAGGTCTTCTTATGTTTATTCAGTACACTAACAATAAATGTCATGCGCAGGGTGTTGGGCGAGGTTTGGGTGGTGCTTGCTACTGCACATCTGGTGGGATTGTGTTCCAATACAAAACCACCTCAGATGCATAGGTAGCATGTTTCAGAAGTGCAGTCTTTGACAGGTAAATGCCTTAAACCAGAAAGGTCAAGCTACACCATTAGAAGTCTGTTCCACATAAAATGTGTTCTTTTCTGGCAAATCACTGAGGATAGAAGTCAATAAGTAAATAATGACTTACATTTGATATCCAGACATCATATCCTTCAGGAAATGCATGCTAACACAAATCCTCTTATTTTAGCAACTGTGTTAGGTTACCAGAACAATATTTAAAAGCTGTCCCTAGTGTCAGTCCCACCCCCACTTTATTTTAGGCTTTGTTTAGATTCCTTGTGCTAAGAGGGTGAGTTATGCAGTGAACACAGAAGGACGGAGTGACCAATAGCAAGAGAGTTGATATCAAACATAGGTGACTTAAATCACATAGGGCTAAATAAACCAGAACCTTGAAAATAATTCACTGTCAAACAGGAAACCAGTAAAGTTCAGTCAGGACTGGTGCAGCAGTGGCAGATCCAAAACGGATATTATTGGGGGATCTACTGCTGACCAAATATGAATGACAGTAATCATTCTTACTACAAAGTTCCACTTCTTGGTACACTTACCCTCTCAGTTTCTCTTCATGTTCTGCATATTTAAGAATACACATATGAAGCTGTGAGCAATGAACTGCAGAGAAAGCAAGCAAATTTCATACAGACATTAAAGGCATAGCAGAAGGGGGTAGTGGCTGTGTGAACATTAGCTCTATTAGCTGATTATATTGTACCTGTTATTCTAAGCCTTTGGTTGAAGCACTTGGGCTTCAGATCAGTTGTTTTACATTAAGAAGGTTTGTGGTCTGCATGTTGTGGCAAGACAGATAGCTTACATCCTTCTAAGTTGGGAGTTGCTGAATGAAGCCTTGGTGTCTGTTATTCTAAAAGTGTATTAGTTCTGGTTTAAGCATTTGGGCTTCAGGCCAGTTAATTTACATTAAGAAGGTGTGGTCTGCACTCTTGTGGGAGGAGAGGGTAGATTCTGCCCTTCTGAGCCAGAAGTTTCTGGTTAAAGGCTTATTGTGCCTGCATATTTGAACTGTTTCTTTCTGAAATTGGTACGCCTTGTTTGCTGTAGCATAGACTAAATTCAGACCTGCTGAATCTAGCTTTGTTTGTATAACTTCATAGGTTCATAGGTTGGTACTAGGCTATTGACCCTAGGACCTATACAAGCCTAGCCAAACAATTCCCCCCAGATATTTCTTCCACAATGCTGCGGTGGTGGTGCTGTGGTAGCATTGTCACCTCACAGTAAGACGTTGTCCTGTTCGATTCTCAGCTAAAGGGTCTTCTGTGTGGAGACATGTGTGAATGGGCGTACCTTTACTGAAGGTTGTGTGTCAGGCCTGGCAAGTCGGTACGTAAAAATCTACTGCCAATCATTAGCAGACCGGAGTTCCGCTGTGGCGACCTCTAACTGGGAAAAGCCGAAAGATACAACATTTCTTCCCACAATATTTACTTCCCTGGACCCCTGTCTAGCAGGGTGACTGATGTGATCCCCGGGGTGAATTTCCTATCTCCCATCCGATCGTCAAGGTTCCTTTTGAAGAGGGCCAAGGAGGCGCTCTGCTTGACATGTATGGGTAGTCTATTCCAGAGTATAGGGAGTCTCTGGGTCAGGAACCTATCCCTCCAGCATGTTTTGTTCATTGTGAAGAATAAGTTTAGATCCCTGGAGCGTGTGGCTCTGAGGGATTGGGATTTCTTTAATTAGAGCATGTCCAACAGCTCTGGATTTGACATGGCCTTGTATGTTAAGCAGAGATCGCCTCTGAGTAGACGATATGCCACAAAGTATAGCTAGAGTTTTTTTTGATGGTCAGCATAGGGCATCTGCTTTTAGGCCTGTGATTCTTTTAGTGAGGTATTTCTGCAGCCTTTCCAGCTGTTGCAGATGTCTTGTGAGGTACATACCAAGCGGGGCATTGTACTCTATAATGGGTCTAATGAGGGATGAGTACAGTGGGACAATGACCTCCTTTTTTCTGGATGAAAGCCCTTAGTGATGAGGTGTGCCACATAGAAGGATTTCCTGACTGTTGTGGTGATGTGGTTATCGAAGGTAAGACCACTGTCCACCTGTGCCCCTAGGTCTCACATCACACTGTCAGTGTTTAGTGTACTGCCACATATGTGGTAATTCATGGGTACATGTTTTTTCCCAAAGGGGATAACTATACATTTCTTGGCATTCAGCTTGAGCCTATGGCTCTGGCACCGAACATCTTTTGTAGAATATCCACATCATTTGGGGATTCAATAATGGCTCCCAGTTTGCAGTCATCTGCGAACTTTGTTAGCCAGAGTCCCTTAGTGTTGACCTGTACTTCAGATAAGTAGATGCCAAACAAGAGCGGTCCCAGGACTGAACCCTGAGATACTCCATTTTTCACTTGTCTGGAGCTGGATTTGGAGTTGGCAACTTTTACAGTCTGGGTTCTGTCAGTAAGCCAGTTGGCAGCTCATTGAGTGACATAGTAATTTATGCCCAGCTTAGTAAGTTTATCTACAATTCCAGAGTGGGGGATGGTGTCAAAGGCCTTGGCGAGGTCCAGATAGGCTGTGTGGACTGCCTTATCCTCGTCCACAGCTCTGGAGATTGATTCAAAGAAGTCGATCAGGTTCAGGAGACAAGATCGGCCCTTCACAAACCCAAACTGGGTGGGGTCCAGTGTTTGAAGGTTGCCAATGTCTTTGTTTATAAGTTCCATGATAATGCGTTCCATGCCCTTGCAGATCAGGCTCATCAGACTGATGGGACGGTAGTTCCCGGGATCCAAGGTGGACCCCCCTTGTGGAGTGGGATAACTGTAGCTGTGCACCACTCAGTGGGCATAAAGCTTGAGGTGAGGCTATGATTAAACATAACACTTAGGTGAGGTGCCAGTTCATTTGGTAGTTCATGTAGTACACAGCCCAGGATGTCAACTGGTCCCATGGATACTGTATTCTTAGCTTTGGAGTGTGTGGTTTCTACCTGTGTGGACGTGATTACCGGAATTTGGCAATCTTTTGGTATTGAGATGGGCCCTTTAGGGGATGAGAGGGGGTGAAGTTGACACTAAATCGATCTGCCAGGATATTGGCAATATCCTTGGGATCAGTATATTTAATGCCATTCTGTTGTAGCACAAAGCAGATTTGAGCATTGCCATTTAGATTCTTGACATAACTATAGAATGCCTTGTGGTTGTCTTTGGAATCTTTGGCAATTTTATTTTCATAACTAGCTTTGGAGGATTTTATGAGGGATCTCAGCTTCTTACTGAGGCTCTTAAGGGAGTTTTTGCATCCTGGGATTTTTCTCTTTTCAGCAACAGTTTCTTCCTTCAGTTGTATAGTTTGTTTATGGCAGGGGATCACCAGATTGGCTTCCTTTTTTTGGAGACAAGCATCTTGGTTCTGTTTGGGATGGCACAATTCATGTACGAGTGGATGTGCTCGTACAGTGCCTTAGTGTAGGATTCAGCAGTCAACCTTTCAGCTCCCATCTGCATGGGTGCCATGAAGTTTGTCACTTCTGACTTAAGTAGCATGAAGTTGGCTTTGGGGAAGTTTTTTTTATGGAAGATTCCTAACTGGGGGGATGGGGGTGGGATGTGGATGTCAAGGGTGATTTGATTATGGTTAGACCTGACCAATGAGGGTGTGACCATTGGTGTGGAGCATCTATCTCCCATGTTGGTAATGACCAGGTGCAGGATATTGGAGCCCCTGGTGGAACAATGGATTAGTTGATCCAGGAAATTGTTATTTATGAATTCCAAGAACAGTTGGGAAAAGGTGTTAGTACCCAATTAGTTTTCCCAGTTAAAGGCAGGGTAGTTGAAATCACCCAGTATTAAGGTGTTTAATTGTATCTTAATATTTTCCAGTATGTTTAGAAAGGTGTAGTGAGAATCTTGGGGCATGGTGGGGGATCTGTAGCAAGCTACAATTTGGATTGCAGTCTTACCTAGTGTTAGTTGCACCTGGATAATTTCAGATGCATTGAGTTGGGCAACTAGCCTGGAGGTGTGAATATCCTTGATGAATATGGACACTCCTCCACCTTTAGTGTTTCAGTCTTAGTTTGGTGGCCAAAAAGTGTGGTAAGAGTTGTAGCCTGGTATTGCAGGGGTGCTCTATGGAGTCTAGAACCAGTTCTCAGTTACTACACAGATATCGATGTTCTCAATTTTTAGGAGTGCCTCGAGATAGTGCATTTTGAGGTTTAGACTACTAGCACTGAGTAGCATTACCTTCAGATTTTGCATGCTTGTATCTGTTATGGTGGTGGTTTTGTCCCTTGAACCTTGCCTAAAAAAGGCACTATAGGGGTGTCAAGAGCTTTAGCCAGTAACCTGAATCCCAGGGGTGACAGGTGCAGACCATCTCTGGCAAAGCATTGTGGTTTGTCTGTCATGTCGTCCCAGGCAGACATACTGGATCCCCTTTGAATGACGCCAGAAGCTTAGCCAATTGTTGAAGTTAATCATTTTGTCATTATACTGTCGTGTCATTCTGGGTGAAGGCAGGATGCTACTCAGGAGCCTAGGTCACATGATCCTAAAGCTCTTCCATGTCTCTTTTCATGTAGTCCAGGGAGGTACTTCTCAAGTCATTCACTCCAACATGGACAATGACAGAGTCATATTTGTACTTGATGTGGAGTGACTTGAGTGCATGCGTTATGTGACGGATCCTGGCACCCGACAGGCAGCTGACTGTAATTTTCTCCTTGCTCAGCCTGGTGAGTGGGACATCAGTGTGCCTGACTATAGAGTCACCTATGAGTAAAGCATTGGGTACATTGTCTTGCCTTAGGGGTTGTTGCTGGGTGCCACACTAGTGTTGTGAGCTATGTGTCACTTTGGTTGTGACTGGTGTTTGTTTGCGTTTCAGCTTCAGAGGTCCTTGTTGCTTGGACAGGTTAATGTTAAGGGCCTTCGCATATGTGGATTTAGTGTTGCTATGTGTGGGTGTTGATGGTGTGGGTTTTGAAGGGCTATGTGTTGCTTGAGGTGTAGTGCAGGTGTTAACCTACTCCTCTTGACTGTCTAGCACAATCTTGGCTGGAGATAGCTTTGCTTCCAGTTTGGCTATGTAAGTGCATCTCTCACAGGTTGTAGTGTTGGGTGGTAGGAGGAGAGGGTTGTCTGTGTACATGAGGCAGTTGCTGCATTGCCTCAGTATGCCCAGATTCACCAGATGGACAGGAGAAATCACCAAAAGCTGACCCTTGGGCATGCCTGTTTAGGTGCTTTTTTTGTAAAGTACAAGAGCTGTTTGCCCTTACCTTTGCAAGGTACTTTGCAATTATAGGCTGTTCAGTGCCTACGATTAATTTCTCCTTATTAAGGAGAGTTGAGTGCTTGTATCAGTATAAGGCTTCCTAGTGCTTTCCAGCAGGTTCTAGAGCAAGTGCTAGTCACAGGGGTTCAGATTTTAGTGTTACTACTGAGAAACTAGCTAGTTCTAAGGGAAAATTTGAAGAGCAGACTTTCTGGTACCTGGAATAGTTTAACCGTAGCCCCGTGGTGCTGCACAATGTGAAAAATGCGCAAACACATGCATTTCTAAGCCAGAAAGTTGAAAGGGATAGAAATCAGCCCAAAACGGCTAATAAAATTACAATTTCAGAGCTGGAAACCATTCCTCTAGTGTTAGATAGGCAGTACAAGGCTCACCACTTCCACTGGTAAGCAGTAGGACTTCCCTCTACCACAGCAAGGTCTGGATAGCTCTGAACACAGAAAATAAAGTCCTGAAACCAGCAAAGCCTGGGATCTGGAGTATACTAGCTAGGAAAGGTGGAAAATGAGCAAACAATCCAGACCATCTTTTTCTGGAGAAGGTTCCCCTGCACCCTAGTGACAGGAGTGTGCAGTTAGAACTTTTCTGATCGAAGACTGCTGGAACAGGGCTCAGTTTTTAGCTTTTTATTGGTTAATTGGTTAATTTGTTTAAATCAGTTTGCTCATTTGCTAATGTTATATTAAAAAAAATACACTTTATGCATCATCACTTAGCTAGGGTTAAACTATTCCCGGCGCCATAAAGTCTGCTCTTCAAATTTTTCCTTAGAACTAGCCTTTTTTTTAGTTTTAGCACTCAAATCTGTTTCGTTGAGCTCAGCACTTGTTCAGAACTCATTGTAAGCACTAAATAAGCTACAAATTACTACAGCACTCAACTTTCCTCACTTGTCTAGAGGAAAACAGTTTTTAGTACTTAATAAATAAGCACCTATCCAGGCATGTCTAAGGGTCAGCTCCTGGTGTTTTCTCCTGTCTACCTGATGAATCTGGGCATCTTGGGGCAATGCAGCAATTGCCTCATATACACAGGCAACCCTCTCCTCCTGCCACCCAACACTACAGTCTGTGAGAGATGCACTTATATAGCCTAACTGGAAGCAAAGCTCTCTTCACCCAAGACTGGACTAGACAGTCAAGAGGAGAAGGTAAACACTTGCACCACACCACACTCATCACATAGTCCCTTAAAACCTATACCACCAAAACACTCACATAGAAACACAAAACACACACCTACATTTGTGGAGGCTCTCAATAAAAATTTGCTTAAGCAACAGAGACCACCAAAGCAGAAACACAAGCAACCTCCACCCCCCCCCCAACACAACCCAAATGACACACAGCCCACAAAGTTAGTGTGCCACTCAACCACAGCCCATAAGGTATGACAACGTACCCAACACCCTAGTCATAGGTAACTCTATAGTCAGGCACACTGATGTTCCACTCACCAGGGTAAACAAGGAGAAATTTACTGTCAGGTGCCAGGATTCGCCACATAACACATGCACTCAGGTCACTCCACAACAAGTACAAATATGACTCTGTCATTGTCCATGTTGGTGTGACTGACCTGAGACATACCTCCCTGGACTACATGAAAGGAGACATGGAGGAGCTCTCCGATCTTGTAGCCCAGGCAGGTATGACCCTAGCCCTGAGTAGCATCCTGCCATCACCCAGAATGATAACACAGTACAAGGACAAAATGACTAACTTTAACAATTGGCTAAGCTTCTGGTGTCATTCTAAGGGGATTCAGTATCTGTCTGCCTGGTATGACATGATTGACAGACCACGATGCTTTGCCAGAGATGGCCTGCGCCTGTCACCCTTGGGATTCCGAATACTGGCTAAGGCTCTTGCCACCCCTATAGTGCCTTTTTTAGGCAAGGTTCAAATGACAAATTCACCACCGTAACAGGTACAACCAAGCAAAATCTGAGGGTAATGCTACTCAATGCTAGAAGTCTAAACCTCAAAATGCATTCACTTGAGGCACTCCTTAAAATGGAGAACATCGACATCTGTGCACTGACAGAGACCTGGTTCAAGGCTCTAGAGAGCACCCCTGCATTACCAGGCTATAATTCATACCACACCTTTCGGCCACCTAACCTGGACTGAAACACTAAAGGTGGAGGCGTGTCCATATTCATTAAGGATATCCACACCTCCAGGCTAGTTGCTCAGCATAATGCATCCGAGATTATCCAAGTGCAACTAACTCTGGGCAAGACTGCAATCCAAATTGTAACTTGCTACAGATCCCCCACCATGCCCCAGGATTTCCACTCCTCATTTCTTGATACAGTGAAAAATATTAGGGTTCATCCCAATACCCTAATAATGGGCGATTTCAAATACCCCACCATTAACTGGGAAAACTACTCATGTACCAACTCTTTTGCTCAACGTTTTCTGGAATTTATAAATTCCAGTGTCTTGGATCAACTTATCCACAACCCCACAAGGGGCAGCAATATCCGTAGAGCTGGTCATTATCAACATGGGTGACCTATGTTCCACACCAGAGGTCAATTCCTCGTTGGTCAGATCCAACCAGAAGCTAATCACCCTAGACATCCACATCCCGCCCCCACCCCCCATTAGGGAAACCACTGTAAAAAACGTCTTCAAAGCCAACTTCACACTTCTTAAGACAGAAGGGGCAAACTTCACGACACCCATGCAGATGGACAATAGAGATATGACTGCTGAATACTACACAAATCAACATTATAAGCACTTACACGAGTGCATGGGATCATGCTATCCCTAACAGAACCAAGATGCTAGCCTCCAAAAAAAGGAAACCAATCTGGTGGTCCCTTGCCATAAACAAACTCAACAATAAAAGAAAGAAACTGTTGCAAAAAAAAGTAAAATACCATGATTGGAGGAACTCCCTGGTCAGCCTCAGTAAGAAGATAAGATCCCTCATAAAATCCTCCAAAGCTAGTTACAAAAACAAAATTGCCACTGATTCTAAAGACAACCACAAAGCATTCTATAACTATGTCAAGAATCTCAATGGCAACACTCAGATCTGCTCTGAGTTACAGCACAATGACACCAAATATACAGAACCAACTGATATTGCCAACATCTTGGCAGATAGGTTCAGTGCTAACTTTACCCCACTCACACCCCCTAAAGGGCTCATCTCTATACCAGAAGAATGCAAAGTTCCTGTCATCATGGCTGTACATGTAAAAAACACACTCTCCAAAGCCAAGAACACAGCGTCCATGGGGACCTGACAACATCCCAGGCTGCGTTCTACACAGAGTACAGAATGAACCGGCACCCCATCTAAGCACCGTGTTCAATCATAGCCTCACCTCAAGCTTTGTGCCCACTGAATGGCGCACAGCAGCGGTTATCCCACTCCACAAAGGGGGAGCCACCATGGACCCTGGGAACTACTGCCCCATTAACCTAATGAGCCTGGTCTGCAAGGCCATGGAATGTATCATCATGGAACTTATAAACAAAAACATTGGTAATCTCCAAACTCTGGACCCCACCCAGTTCAGGTTTGTAAAAGGCAGATCATGTCTCCTAAACCTGATAAACTTCTTTGAAGCAGTCACCAAAGCCATAGATGAGGGTAAGGTGGTTCACACAGCCTATCTAGATCTTGCCAAGGCTTTTGACACCATCCCCCACTCTGGAATTATAGACAAACACACTAAACTAGGTATAAATCCCTATGTCACAAGATGGGTTGCCAACTGGCTCACTGACAGAACCCACACTGTGAAAGTAGCAGACTCCAAATCCGACTTTAGACCAGTGACAAGTGGAGTACCACAGGGTTCAGTCCTGGGTCCTCTCCTGTTTGGTATCTACTTTTCTGAAGTACAGGCTAACACAGAAGGTCTTTGACTAACAAGGTTCGCAGATGACTGCAAACTAGGAGCCATAATTAAAACTCCTAACGAACGATGTGGACATCCTGCAAAAGGGCCTCACTGAGACAGATGCTTGGTGTCAAAGCCATGGCCTCAGGCTCAATGCCAAAAAGTGCATTGACATCCCCTTTGTTAAAAACTCTGTACCCATGAGCTACCACATAGGTGGTAGTCTACTTAACACCAAAAGTGTGATAAGAGACCTTGGGACACAGGTGGGCAGTAGTCTCTCCTTTGATAATCACATCGCCACAGTAATCAGGAAATCCTTCTATGTGGCACACCTCATCACAAAATGTTTCTCATCCAGGAAAAAAAGAGGTCATTTTTCCCCTCTACTCGTCACTCATTAGACCCATTATAGAGTACAATGCCCCTTTTGGTATGTACCTCACAAGACATCTACAACAACGGGAAAGACCGCAGAAATACCTCACACAGAGTATTACCGGCCTCAAACAGATGCCCTACGCAGACCGTCTCAAAAATCTCCAGCTTTACTCTGTCACATATTGCTTACTCAGAGGTGATCTCTGCCTAACATACAAAGCTATGTCAAACCCAGAGCTGTTGGACATGCTCCTCTTAAAGAAATCCCAATCACTCCAAGCTACATGCTCTAGGGACCTAAACCTTGTCACCACAATAAACAGAACATGCTGGAGGGATAGATTCCTGTCCCAGAGACTTCCCATACTCTGGAATAAACTACCTATCTATATCAAACAAAGCTCCTCATTAGCACTCTTCAAGAAAAATCTTGATGAGTGGATGGGAACTAGGAAATTCTCCCCAGGGATCATGTCTGTGGCTCTGCTCGACAGGGGCACAGGAAAATAATTTTCTTGGATGGCGAAAGCCAGGGTACCTTTTTGGCTAGGCTTATATAAGCCCTTGGGCCGGTAGCCTAGTACCTACCTATGAACCTATGTGATGGTCACTGTCAACGTGACACCCTTACTCCATGTAAAAATGGAAAAGAAGAGTTGATGCAGTTGCAGATTAATGGTATAGTAGGACTCCTTAATGCTTAATGTTAAGATGATAGGTTGGAATTTGCAAATAAAAAAATATAACAGTGAAGCAGTAAGCAGTAAGCTACTGCCATTTCATGTACATGAAATCCAACTATTAGATTCGTACACATCTATTGTAAATTCAGTTAGCAAGCCAAAGTAATCATACATACATACTCAAACCAAGTAATATTGAAATGACAGATACTGTGAAGCTTATTGAGATTTGAGTTGTCAGCTAATATGAAAACAGGTACATGTAGCATCCTTAGTAAGGTGTTCTTTCAGTGTAGTTTTGAAGACAGTTAAAGTTTGTTGATTTCTTATGCCATGTGGTAGGTGATTCCATGCTGCTGATATTATTTTAATAAAGGATCTTTTTAATGAAGGCTCTTCCCCAATGGCTGTGTCAAAGCATAGCCTTGTCATTAGTAATGTTGTTGTTTCTTTCAGATTTTCCCGGTTAGGGGTCGCCACAGTGGAACTCCGGTCCGCTAATGATTGGTGGTTGATTTTTACGTGCCGAGTTACCAGCCCTGATGCACAACCTTCAACGAAGGTACGCCCATTCACACATGTCTCTACGCAAAAGACGCTCTAGCTGAGAATTGAATCAGACAGCGTCTTACTGTGAGGCGACACCGCTACCGCAGCACCACCACCATGGGTAGCCACATGCCTTAAGTGGCAACAATTACAACATTATTACTAGCCTTGTCATTAGTAATAATGTTGTAATTGTTGCCACTTAAGGTATGTGGTCTTATGTTGAGTTTTGATTTCAAGGAGACCATTACCTGAATTTGATTAATTTAAAAACCAAGGTGCTGCAGAGTAGAATACCTTATTTTGAAATGGAAGCAGTTGAATATTTTTAACAGTATAAGCATCAGCAAGTAGTTCAAAATGAAATATTATTTTGGAATAGTTGTCTGTTTTGCATGTTGGTATTTGAGTGATGACTGATAAGAAGTAGTGTGTATTTGATAAGATATAATAGGTGAGATGACATGTAACAAAGTTTAAGGTGAGAAAAATTTTACTAGCTACCTTATCTGTATGTGATAAGGCTGGCTCAAGGATGACATTTTTTCACACATACTGACACTACCCCTATAAGCCAGGTCTGTCACAAGATGCACTGATGTTTTTCACATGGTCATACACATACTGACACTGCCTCTGACAAGCCAAGTCTATAACAAGATGTGCTTACACACAGACACACACACACACACACACACACACACACACACACACACACACACACACACACACATCTCTCATTCTGCATGCTTACCTACAGGCAGGATGAAGGAATATCATCTGAGTTATATGTCTTTGGATTGTTGGAGGAAATCAGAGTAACTGGATAAAACCCAGAAAGAGACAAGGGGACTTGTAGACTCCACACAGAAGTATTATGGACTGTGTTACGTAGTTACCATTCAAGGATATCTGATCAGTTTTTCACTCACATTTAGTTGCATTCTTCCAGATGATATGGGCCTGGTACAAAGAAAAATGTAAGTGTGCTGTAACATTTTTTGGCTGATGAAAGTCCATTTCAGACATGGCCTGTGCACAAGACAAGTGTGAAATTATCACATAAAAAAAAAAAGATTGGTGTGTGTGTGTATGTGTGTGTGTGTGTGTGTGTGTGTGTGTGTGTGTGTGTGTGTGTGTGTGTGTGTGTGTGTGTGTATGTGTGATACAAACAGAAAGTATTTTTGTGGCTATCATGTTAAGCCATATTCAGTGATGGTCAGCATCACATTTAATGGCTATTATGTAAAGGGAGAAGAGTGGTTCCCCACCCCATATAATCCAGTCTAATAATGGGTATCATTTGACCAAATCCTCATTACAGGCATAGATGGAGATAGTAGGGAAGTCTATGAATGGAGGATAGAGAGGTAACATGTTTGTAATATATGGACAGTACTTCATGTACACTTATTCAAACTTACCAAAAGTGTTCCAGAAACATTATTGGATACAGAACTGTACTAGTTACCATTAGCTAAGTTTATAAAAATCCATACAATGTATATATGACTGAAGTGTTAATAATCTTTCCAAGTCTCAGAGAAGAAGGCAAAAAATTGTATGTCAGCAGAAGAAGGGCATACACTGTCTAAATAAGGACACACATTGGCAGGAATAAGGAGAACATTATCAAAAGTTAGAATTCACAGCTCATAATAGGTTGGTTATAGGGCCATACTAGATTAAAATCAACTAAAGCCATTGTAGTGCACTAGGGCATGTAGTAGGGCATGTTACCTTTATTTGCCCTGTTTTGGCTAGAAGAATATTTCAAAGAAGTGGTATTCTCTTTGATAAATTATCTATCCTCCAACATGTTCTGTTTGTGTTACGGAAGAGATTTAGATATCTTGACTATTCCCCCATTGAACTTGCAAATGTTATAGGAAGCTATACTTTGTGACGGCATATGTGACAGATGTGCTAAAAAACAAAGTATATGATAAATATCCTGTAAGAGGGAGGTAATGTGAATAATGTCACATGTTTAACAATTTTGTGAAAGTGTGCAGCTGTGTTATGCAAATACAAAGGCTGACTTGTGCAATACAGGACATACAATTGAACTATAAGGTGATTCAGTAGCAAGGGAATGCCAAACCAATGTGCTCTTTGAAACAGTGCATGCTTATCCTCAAAAATATTTCATCCTATTTAATGTGGACAATGGAATACAACTTAATATTATACCAGTTATTGTTTTTCATATCAGAAATTACATAAATGAAAAGTGCATGGTACTTGTCAGATTATGCTGGTAAAATACCGGATGTAAAGGGTTATTTCAGGATGCATTGTCATTACAAGAACACAAAAAATATACTTGACTTTCATGTACTGAATTCAACTATGCCTGATCTGAAGGTATGATTTGACATACATTACTAAAGCTGATCTTGCTAATTAAGGATGAAGCAGCTGCACAGCACAGTATCTTGGAAGGATTTGCCAAGATGTTTTAATGGACTGGACATTTTCATGGTAAATAGTATGTATAGCTGATTTAGATATCTACTTATAATACACTGAGCAACATCAGTTTTGATTATACTATACCAATTTATATCACAATTTTTACTGTACCATTTGTGCTTCGCATTCATTTTCCTATAGTACAGTAGATATTTTAAGTTTTATTTTATACATATGTTTAGCTGTTATCTCTGTTGAGTATTAAGTTTTGATTGTTTTTGACTATACCTATAATGCAGCCTGTACATGCATAATGATGTTTTATATGGATAACATAATACATGTGAAAATAAGCTGCAGACACATTCTACTATGAACGACAAACCTTGAAAAAAAAATAAAATGGGATATAAAATGCATTTCTGTTTTTCTTAAAGCACATAATGTAATGTCACATTTATTTAAATTATATTATTATTAATAATGGAACTTAAAATAGTAATTATAAATTATATATGAACTTGTGGAAGGTTTGGGAAATATCTGAATATTTAAAACAGTGAAAAAAGAGGTTATTATCTTACTTCATAAAAGATGAGGTTGATCTAAGTTTAAAAAAATGGAGTAGTGGAGATGGACATTTGGTCATCACTCAAATTCAAACAGACAAGTCTTCATTACTGTTAATTAATTTTATGGCCCCAGTACTGATAATACTGCACAGCTTGACAGTTTATAAGCAAATATTTATGCACAGTGATGCAGCAGATAGTGTTGTTGCCTCACAGAAACAGGTTTCCCAGTTCAATTCTCGGCTGGGGTGCCTTCTGTGTGGAGTCTGCATGTCCTCCTGTTTGTGCGTGGGTTTTCTCAGGGTGCTCTGGTTTCCCTCTACATTCCAAAGACATGCAATGAGTGGATTGTACACTCTAAATTGGCCATAGGTGTGACTGCATGTGAGGATGTGGTATGGAAGAACAACAGTGACAGGGCTAGCCACCCAGAGGTGTGAAACTTAGCTTTAGATGATTGTTAATGCTAAAGAGGCAGCCCAAACCCATGTGCAGAAATAGGAAAAAGGGGTTGCGGATGGATGGATTTAGAAGCATGACCTTATCAACTATTCTATCATTTTTGGAGAAGATTCCAACATTGTAATGGATCCTAACTTTGAAGAAATATTGGCATGGAAAACAAAAATTCAATCAGTATCAAAATGTCTACACAGCATACTCATTGAAAGGAAAGTATATACCATTTGGAGAACAACCCATGTAAATTGACTTTACTTACACAGCTGAGAAAAATAACATGGCAAGTTGATTAGGCTTGTGGTTAATCTCTGAATTATTAGTTTCTGAGTAACTGATATGTCACAGTTACATCACTATTTAGCCAGTGAAAAGTTATCTTAGAACTGGGGAAATTGAGCTCTACTAAATGTAATTATATGCGGAAATTTGGCCCTCTCCTGCTCAAAGATCAAACAGTTGTACAGAATTTAGCAGACAAAATTACTAGTTGTTGGAAGTCTGTAATGCTTGGTAAAACACACATCTTAATGCAGTGGGAATTTTCCAGAGCTAAGGTGAAAGGTTGGTCCTATCATTACTGAGAAAGCTAATGAACTAAAAAATAAATACAAATCAGAAAATCTACACCAAATTAAAGAATAAGGTCACTCGCCTAGAAACTCTGTATTAAAAGAGAAAATGTCAATGACCTGAAATAGCAGATTAAAATGGTGAAACATAAGACCAAGTTGATCCAGTGCAAGAGAATGCATGAACATTAAGAAAGAAGACACATCTTTTACTAGTCTTACAATCTTCCTTCAACTAAACCTTTGGACAACTATCTTATGGGAGAACCCATGGTATGGGCATTACCTCACTAAAGAATGAAATGGAGATTTTACACGTGATTGTTTAAAAATAAGCTTTTCATAGAAGACTATAGGAACACAACCACTGACCAAATAGACACCACTGCCAGATGCTCCCTTTCTTTCTTAAGACTAGCAAGCCTTAAAAATGTTAAAGGGGTTGATGAAATGACGCTAGGAACTCCTGTATCCAAATGCAAACTAGAAGTGGCTATAGACACATTGTTGGAGGGTGAATGTTCCAGATTGTTTTTTACCAGGATTTTATAAAATTTTCAAAAAGGTAGAACTAGGATTGTTGTTAGACCTGTTTAAAACTCAGAATCCAGGGGGAGTTTATCAAAATCATCTGGTGATAATTATCATTCTTTCATTTCTGAAACCAGGCAAATATAGGCTTTATCCAGCAAACTGTTTCCTCACTTATTTACTCTTGTTTGGAATCAAATTTTTTTTCATAGATAGAAAGTATAATCCCCTATTTAATCTCCTAGAGACAACAAGAACTTGTTAAAGGATGGCTAGGTGGACCAGATATCACTAGGCCCTGGCTAAATATACAACATATATCAGAAATTCTCCTTTCCATTTATGAGTGATTACAAACAGACTCCTAAAATGTTTTTGATGCAATAATTTGGACCTTTTTATGGCAGATGTTAGAAAATATTTTCTTTACTTACCTTCAGAATTCCTACTGGAAGTTCTCAGGAATGTGCGCTATATTTTGTGTTACCTGTTCTAGTGGTAAAAACCCTTTCTTTGGTGCTACACGATCATATGTCATATACTGGGTATACCACTGAAATATTCTGAAAATTAACATATTAGATCAATGATGCCTGTATATAAACCACACCCTCAATATTGCTCTCCCTATTGTTCCTAAGACCATAAAGCAATTTTCTAGCATTTCTGACCCCTATTATTTTTTCAGACCATATTACTCCTTCTTTATTTCAGTTTTACAGTTACATTTTACATACCATGCAGTCCTTATGGATGGTGCAAAAATTTGATGTCTGTCAGTGACAGGGCCTAAACTTTAACTATCCATGGCCCAGTTTGTTTCTTATATCTTTGTGCCATGGTCCCAATGATAGTTACAATATGTTCTACTTTTACAAAATCAACATTTTCTATTGCATTTTTTTCTTCTATATCTGCTAAATATATTCCTTTATCCAGTTTCTTTATTAATATAAAAAAACTAAATATTGTCTGTTAATGTTAAGTGTAAAAGTCTGCTTAACATAAGAAACAACAATGTCATTAGATTACTAATGAATATACACATTTAGGTAAACTATTTAATTCCTTTATTAATACTGGTAAAAGACCAAATTAATTATTTGAAAAAAAAAACAGATATTCCCTTTCCTAAGACAAAAACAAATACAGGAAATGTTTGTTCTCACTAAAGTTCTGTTTCTCATTCTGCATCTTTCCCGTATATATGGTTCCATAGAATTGGAAAAATTTCATAGGACAATGTTGGATTTTATTTGGGGATTTTTATCCAAGAAATGCCAGGAAAAAAATAATGATCACTAAAAAAATAAATGATGTCTAGGACTATCCCACATTACTCAATGTTCTCAACTATCATCTATGTGCCAGTACCCTAAAACTAGATCTTTTCTAAGACCAGTATTGTTTTGTGGTGAACTGCATGTCTTACTATCAATGAATGTCAAAGAGACAATCTCATTGCACAGCAAAACATAGAACCTAGGGGAATTACCTCTGCACTTCCATGAAAAATGCAGCTTTCTCTGTTAATTTGAATTTTGGAATTATGACAGGATTAAAATTAATGACCGGTCTGTGATTTGTGGGTAAGAAAGGATATTGTTGACTGTATTGAGCTTTGGAAATGGCAACATAATTCTTCTCTTTCACTTGAGGTGATTCAGAATTTAAATAGTGAAGGGCAGGATGTGTAGAATATTATACGTTCAACTAAATTCTTCATTAAGGCATTAAATTTTGGGAATGTATTATAGGTTTTAAAAGATATCTAGCTGCCTTACATAATTAGCAATCAACAAGCAGCCAGGACAAACAAGCAATCTTAATCATATTTACAAAGAGTTAATGATGAAATCTAGAATCACTTAAAGGCATATAGGTCAAGCAGTTTAAGTGTATGGTGAAAAGACTTCTTATTAGAGCAATGGTTTCTTTGCCAGTGTATTACAGGCTCAAGTAGGTCCCCACTATTATTGGCTTTCACAAGCTTTAATTAATGTTGGGCAACATTTACAAGCTAAACTCTGTTCTAGTTGGTGTAGGACATCCAATATTGTTGAAGATTTGTTTACTCTGTGCTATTATCACATGATCTAACAATGCAACCATATGGATCCCTGTCAGATGATCAAAGTTTTAAAACTTTGAAATTCATATGGTAGTGACCATAAGATCGAAGTTTTGAAACTTCAAACATTTTGAATGGAGACTGCGGTACAGCATGGATCAGGAAGTTTACCCTTTTCCTCACTGTAGTGCGATCTTGGAGTTAGTATATTTAATTTGCAGGGAGGTGCAGGGAGGGTTTGCCCTTTGCAAAAACATAAAAATAAAGAAACTTTTTCTTTTTTTTTTTATGTTCGAATTTACAAAAATTTGATCATATGGTCCCGACCATATGATTTTCAAACTGGAACTTTGAGCATCTGTTAAGGATCCATACACACACATATCTATATCTATCTATCTATATATCTATATCTAATCTATATATATATATATCTAATATATATATATATATATATATATATATATATATATATATATATATATATGGATCCCTTTCACATGGCTGAAATCTGAAATAACCAAAGATGAATTTACCAAGGCAAAAAGAACAAAACTTCAATTTACCAAATGGTAAAGTATTTCTCTGGGTAAGTAAACACTTGTCCAGCATCGAGGAATATGCCCTTTTCCCCACTGTAGTGTGATCCCAGAGTTAGTATATATAGTTGGGGGGGCAGCCTCCCACATTGGGGGGTGAAGCCCCCTACCTGGGTGGGTTCGATACATTGTGTTGTGGTTTTATGTAAATGTTGGACAAGTGTTTACTTACCCTGGTAAAAATTTACTGTTTGGTAAATTAAAGTTTCACTCTTTTCATCTCAGCAAATTTGTCTTTAGTTATTTGTTTGGTTGTTGGGAAATTTTCTTCCAAGCATTGAATTATCTTCTACCATATATTACTAAACATGAACAGTTGACTAATCTTCTAAGCTTCTATATTAAAAAAATGGAAAACTTCTCGTACAGATTGGACCAAATGTCTGTTGTGTTATAGTAATAGAACAAACCTTTTCTCTGGTTAAAGTATTGCTATGAAAGAATAAGAGGAATGTTAGCATATGTTCTTCTATTGTTTGTATAACCTACACATATTTTAGATGCTCTTTTGCATTGAGTTTTAATGATATACATGTTCTAAAACTACATGTTTAAGTTCATGTTCTCATATTTCTTGTGATTATCAATAAGGTTTAACGTTGGATTAAAAATCCTCATGTAATCCTATGCAGAACTCAGATAAAATGTATATATCTGAATTCTGAGAAAAGTGTCATTGGTGTAAGTAAATTTAATTGCTTTGGACACATTCTTATATGTGAAGGAGTAAAGCCAGCTCCTGATATTTAGTTTACATTTCTTTAATGGGAAAGTCCAACTGGGTATGAGCCCATTTTCAGCGGAGGCCTGGGGAGAAAAGCTCCACGGTACATATTAAACAGAATTAAAAAACTGAACAATGGTTACAAATATTAAGACAATAACAAAGTAGTACAATTTGTGAAAACAATAAAAGAAAATAAGCATAATATAAGGCAAGTAATAAAGTTGACCTTACATTATGTACAAGATAGAGGAAAGTTCCTAATATGCATATTACATAATGATGCATGACAAATATATAACAGAATAAGTAATAGGTCATAAAAGCCATATAGTCTTTATGGCAGTAGTACTAGCTAGTAAATTTTAGTAATAAATTCTGTAGTGTAAGAATATAAAGAAAGTACTTTAGAATGTTAAGGATTTAAAGAGAGGTGAGGCTACAAAGTAGGTAAAGCAGGAAGGGAGGTAGGATATATCAAGAGAAAGTCTAATAAGAGTGTGGAAGAAGGGAATAGAAAAGAGTACCAAGATGGCGTGGAACACGGTCAGAACCAATTATTGTTTAGATGTTCTTTCAGGCTAGACTTGAAGGAATAGTGGTGGGAATATACAGTATATAATGATATAAAGTTTGAACCATTAGAGAAAGGGAAGCACCCAAGACCATAGCTGAACTATAAATTGTTCTTGACTTGATCATTTAATTAGATTTAATGAGGCTAGAGGTGATGGAAATGCAGTGCCTGAGAAGGGTGGTAGGATGCAGCCTGTGGGACAGACAAAGAAATGAGGACATAAGAGCAGAAGCCAAAGTAGCTCCAATTGCAGAAAAGATCAAAGAGAACAGATTATGGTGGTTTGTTCACGTGCAGAAAAGCAGAAGCCAATCTGGTGAGGAAGATTTGGGACAGACAGGAAGAAGGTAAGAGGAAGCGAAGACATCCAGCAAAGAGGTAGATGGATTGTGTGAAATATGATCTGCGGCAGTCAGGCATGAGTTTTGAAGAAGGCAGGAGTGTTGCCACTGAATCTAGAGAGTTGGCGACAGTTAACACAATACCCCAACCCCATGTAGAAAAAAAATGGGAAAATGGGGGCTGATAATGATGATGGTGATTGAATTAGATTTATTCCTGAGCTAGCAGCAGTTGACATACCATTGATATAGCTATTAAAGCAAGCTAGTGATTTTTTTTTTTGGGGGGGGGTCATAATAAAGCATTCCAACAACTCTAAAAGCTCGTTACTAGAGAACCAGATATAGTTCTTCCCTAAGAAATACTTCAACAGATTAATAATTTATTAAATGGTCTAGATACAGATCTTTTACAAGACATCAAGTCATTAGCATATCCTCCAAGATTATTAATGACCCCATATATCAGGGTTCAGCACATACCATGCATTCAGGTTCACAGGGAGCTTCAAGAGTTTATCTATATTTGCTAGTGAACTTATTACTTCATATCAAATTATGTATGATATCATACTAGAACTTGTAGAAGTCCAAGTAACTCTTAATAAAACTGCCAACCACATCTTTGCCAACTATAGGTTCTTTTCTGTATCCCCTTCTATGCATGCTGATTATCTAAGTCAGATCAACAAACTCCCTAAACACATACAGTAATTATGGGTGGTTTTAATTACCTCACAACTGGCATTTCTATACAACTAACAACACATATATTTAAATTTACATGATCAGAGTTCTCCCCTCCTAACAGGGGTAATAGTCTTCTTCATCTTTTCCTCTTCCTGTAATGCCCTTAATATCACTCAGTACTTCCTTAGTAAAAAACAGACCATCTAGCAATAACTTCCCTTAAAACATTATCTGAAACCCACAACGCCCCATAGTATTTCATAATTACTCCAACACAAATCTTCCATTTACAGACCTTCCTGACTTCTATAAATCATGTAATTCTCCAAATAATCCACTACTCAATGTTATTGGGTACTCCGCTGAATATTATTCCCTTATGTACATATGCATCTAGTAATGTGTTCCCATCCACCGTAACCTTAATGGTAAATTCAAAAATAAGCCCATTTGATAGAATTACCATATAAATAAACTTTACAGTAAAATAGAAGAAACATCAAGCTCTTTGTAACAGATTTCCTACTCCCACAGTGTAAAAGGAACACAAAAAATGTATAAGTAAAACCCTCAAACATTCCCTCAAGGAGTACAACAACATTTACAAACTCAGTGTAGTTATCAACTCTAAAGGTAAACACAAGGCCTTCTTTAGTTACACTAGGAAACTAGAAAAAGCCGATTATTGTACAGAGCTTATTTCCAATAGAGTCTTCCAGTCTGATCTTGAAGCTACTAGTAATATCTTCTCAGCCAAATTCAGTCCTAATGTTCCTCCCATTACCAGCCATCCCACTCCTCGCAATATTACCATGAAACAGGTTTTTATTCACACAATCTAAAACCAAAAATACTAACCCCATGAAACCTGATAGCATCCCCAGTTATTTGATAGTAAGTGTCAAGTTTCCCTTATGCAAACACTTCTTAAGCCTCTTCAGTTTATGTCTGTGTATGAGTTATATCTGTGAAGCATGAAGAATGGCCTTAATGATACCATTACACAAGGCTGGCCCCAGGACGTACTCCAGGAACTATAGACCTATTAGCATCACAAGTATCATATATAAAATTATGGGGCATATAACCTGGGTATAATTCTTAAATTCTCCACAGGCACTCAGATACTCATGCAGGGCCTGTACTAGACAACGCCTGCTTTGTTTCTCATTGATTCACCTTAAATACAAAAAAATGCATATGTACAGTTTCCTTCTGGATAGACACCACCCCGTCCTCTTACCACAATATTGGGACCCCTCTTAAAACAGATAGAGGTATTCAGGACTTGGGTACCTATGTGAATAGTGATATTTCTTTTGATTGCAGTACTTCAACTGTGGTTAGGAAGTCCTTCTACCTTGCTTACACTAATGCCCTCTAGGTCGCATGCAGTCCTGGTCCCTCTGTATGCTTCTCTTGTTTGACATCTTTCAATGCAGTACCTCTTTTTGAATATACCTCATAAAGCCCGTTGACCTACTTGAAAGATTCCAAACTTTTCTGACCAAAAAGACCTCTGGGTCACAGAATCAAAGCTATCCCTCTATCCCTCTCCTTCTACTCTGTCTCGTGTAGACTCATGAGATGTGATCTATGTTTATGCTTTGAAGCACTGCAAGTCCCTACCCTTTTCAACCTCTTACACCTTCATTGAGCCAGTGGCACATCTAACACTCTTGCCAAAGACCTCAACCTCCACTGCAAGTTCAACATCTGCTGGCATGACAGATTTGTAAGCCCATGCATTACCTACTTTTGGAATAAACTCCCTCTACAAATCAGACAAAGTAACCCTTATCATCTTTCACAAACATTCTTGACAATTAATGGGAGGCCATAAATCCATGTCTAGGGTATGTGGAAATAAACTTCTCACAGGAGTAACCAATATATTCTCAGCACTAAGAGTTTGCGAGACTAAATCTCTTGATTGTTCTTTAGCCTTAAAAAGTATGAATCTAATGAATCTACAAACTTATATTTATTTATTTTATTTATTTAACATTTGTTGACCAGGAAAGTCCAACTAGGACAGAGCCTATTTTCAGCAGAGGCCCAGGGAGAAGCGCTCCAGACACATGTCTTTAGAATGACAATAAGAAAGTTGCATATATTTTTTCAGTTTCAGATGATTTCCTCAATATGCACATGATAAAAAAAGATATAGAATCCAGTCCCAAGCTATTAGAAGCCATTTTGTTATATGGATACTTTGATCTTTTGTTACTGTGCTAGATGGAGGGGCTCCAGTGCCCTTTCTCCCTGCTCCATGAAGTTTGCAGTTAGCTATTGTAATAGAATCACTTAAACTGCACTTCCCCTGTTATTATCCTCTGTATTTAAGCTTTGTCACACATCAGAGACCTCAGCCTATGACTCCTTATATTGTTTTTTTATAGTGTAAGTTATTGCCTGATTTCCTATGAATACTAATTTCATTGAAAACACTCTTGAAATGCTAGTTCTTTGTATTTAGTGATACATAACTGAATAAACATGGGTGGTACTGCAGTAGCATTGTCGCCTAACAGCAAGACGTTGTCGCGTTCGATTCTCAGCTAGAGCGTCTTCTGTGTGGAGGCATGCGTGAATGGGCATGCCTTCGTTGAAGGTTGTGCGTCAGGGCTGGTAACTCGGCACGTAAAAATCCACTACCAAACATTAGCGGACCGGAGTTCCGCTGTGGCGACCCCTAACTGGGATAAGCCGAAAGACACAACAACTGTATGCTGATCATGTGTTAAGACTTAGTTATACACAGTGATTGTGTTTTAGTTATACATCCCTTTATAAAGTACTGTACTTATATTGTGTCTAAGGGACTACTTCACTGTTGTAAACCTGTCTATATTGCCAATGTTTTTATGTTTAGCTGTGCTTAAAGAGAGAGATTAGTCAGCATACTACTGATGTTCATTAGTTTAAAGAAATATACAATGAAATGTTTGCTTAGACCGTGTTTTCATCTCCTTGTTCTGGTTCTTTTCACTCCTGTTTTCCTCTGTTCTGTCCTGTCTTACATTATTTTAAAGGCAATAAGTCTCCTACCTGGGCAGCAAAGCTATAACTGTCTTGCAACATCTGTGGTCAAAATGCAGTGATGGCTTCCTGCCACCACACACCCAAAATATTGTCAATCATTGTTTGCCTAGGTACTAGCTCTGTATGCTGTCAAGTTTTTACTATATAATATTTGTAGACACTTTTTGCTTATTTTGAAGTGACTCATATTCCTGCTTTGTTTACTAGCAGCCAGAGTGTCTGACTTGTTTTAAGTGGCAGTTATTAATCTTTAACTTCCAATGAGTATTGAATGCCTCTGCACTGTAATGGTCATAAAGAAGTCCAATATTTTCTCTGATAATTCATTTTCTATCTTCTCTGATAATTCATTTTCTATTTCTCAACTCCACTTGGCTTGCTTTATTACAATATCTAATCAGTTTCTTACATCTGATGATTATCCTTAGGGCAGGTGTGCTGTAGTGTGCATGCAAGTACTGATTAGCTACCACCTCAAGCTGTTTGCTCACTCCTCTCTTACCCCCGATTCCCTAGCCACTCCCCTGGCTCTCACATTTCGAGATTACAGTGCACTCCCCCTCTTCTCACTCAGTTATCCTCATCTTAAAGTACATAATATTTCAACTAGACTAAACTATTAGCCACTTCCACACAACAATAAAAAATACTTCACATAAATATTTACCCCCCCCCCTTGCACTCCATTCAATTAGAAGTGACTGCAGTACTTTGCAAGTTCTAAATAACCCCCCTCACTCAATTCAGGCAGATGTAACTATAATTTACACCATTGGCTCAGATCAACTTGAATGTAACAGCATTTGCATAAGTACCTTATACCTCCTTAGGGCTGTACTACAAAGCATGACTCTTATACACATTCATCCAAGGCCACCTCACCACATACTAACAAATTACAAAGTTACAATAACTGCTTTTTCTCAGTAGAATACTAACCAGTCCCATTTCCTGTACCCTACCAATATGAATCACCCCATATCCCTGCATAAAACACAATCTGCACTCTAACAAAACTATTTTTCATGCAACACCTGTAACAACCCTTATAATAACCAGGTCTTACACTAGACCCTACGAATAACATAATCACCACACAAACCAGCTTTCCGTTCACTCAAAGGCTTCATTATAACATGCCACTTTCTTTCTTATTATTCACCCATACAACTCACTTATTGTGACTTAAAACATCATTTTCAATTCAGTCCTTTCTTACAGTCAGTAAGTCGGTGTCATTCATGACCTTCACTCACTTACTATTTTTATCTCCTTCAAACCTTTCCATACCCTTCAAGCATGTTTAACACCGTGGACCTCCTGCCGTGTACGCTCATTCTTAATTCATGTTAACACAAATTCTTTCTTCCCAGCTATTGCTTCAAATTACTCTAGTTGTGCTGCTTCTCCGATCCAACACTGAATCTAACCCAGGTGCTATTCATAACAGCACAAACAAACATACTGTGAACCAACACTCCTTCTACTAAATGCAAAATGCATCAGGATTAAGTTTGACTGAATTAGCTGTTTCCTCAACTCACATTTTGTAGACTTACTTGCCATCAGGGAATCATGTTTCAAACACAACCACCGCAACATACCACATTTTGCCCAGGCTATAATTATATTTTTGACTCCAGATCAGGAAACAGACTCAGTGGTGTACACTGATCCTATATAAAATTCACCTAAATATCTCCACCTCTGCACAATATATTGTACTTTTGGTCCATTTTTGGGCATTTAGTTTATGTCCATGATTTTGGCACCAGTTATTTATTTGAGACAAATCTCTCTGGAGGATGGTTAAGTCATTTGGGGATTCAGTGACTGCTCCTAACTTGCAGCCATCTGCAAATTTAGTCAGCCAGCCCTTTGGTATTGGGTTTTACTTCAGAAAAGTAGATGCCAAACAGGAGAGGTCCTAGGAGAGGATCCTGGGGGACACCTCTGGTGACTGGTTTCTTTGTGGAGGTAACTTCTCTTATTTTAATTATCTGCATCCTGTGAGCCAGTTGGCAATCCATTGGGTGACATAGTGGTTTATTCCCAGTTTATTTAACCTTTCTACTATGCCTGAGTGGAGAATTGTGTCAAAAGCTTTGACCAGGTCAAGGTATGTGGTGTGTACCATTTTGCCTCCATCCTTTGCTTTGGTGACCTTTTCAAAAAAATCCACCATGTTGAGTAAGCATGTTCTGCCCTTGACAAATACAAACTGAGATTGAGTTCAGTGCTTGGAGGTTCCCTGTGTCTTGAGTGATAAGGAATTATCAACAAGGGTACCCGGATCCTGTACAACAGTGTCTGATTGGTGGGGTGCATTTGCTATATGGTAAGTGAAACTGTTTTGTTTATCAAGATGAACTAAGCTACATTTTTTTACATTTAATTTGAGATCCTTGTCCTTGCACTAAATGTCAACATGGTCCAAGCCACATGTGAGTCAGTTAAAGATCAAATAACACCCAATTTAAAATCATCTGCAAATGTAGCTAACCATAGGCCACAAGTGCTGGCCTGAAGGTCTGAAAAATATATGCCAACTAGGAGAGGGTACAAAATTGAGTTCTGTGGTACACCACTGGTAAATGTTTTGCTTTCAGAAGTGGCACCTGCTACTCTAACCACATGTGTTCTGTCAGACAATGTTAGCTATCCATCACACAATATAAAGATTTATATTCAGATTTAAAAATTCTATTAATGTTTGCATGGGGAATAGTGTCAAATGCCTTGGCCAGGTCTAGATATTCTGTATGCACCACATAACCACTATCCACTACTTCAGTAACCTTTTCAAAGAAATTAATGAAGTTAAAGTGGCAGGACCTTTCTTCGATAAAGCAAACTGATGATGGCCCAGCATTGAGAGATTTTCAATGTGCTGATTAATAAAGTCTGACATAATGTGCTCCATAGCTTTACACATGAGGCTAGTGAGACTAATGGGTCTGTAGTTACCAGGGTGTGTGGTTGGGCCACCCTTGTGTAATGGCATTACAATGGCTGTTCTCCAGGCATCAGGAATGTAACCAGTGGAGAGCCTTAGATTAAAAAGCCTAAGTAGGGATTCAGAAAAGCCATATTTCGGACTGAAGATCAGACAACTTGTTATGTTGTCAGGTCCCATTGATAAAGTATTCTTAGATTTTAAAAGGGCTGAGGGAACTTGTTCCACAGTAATTAAAGGGGATGGATGGGATTGTGGAACTTGCAGAATAGGTATAATATGGATGGAGTAAAACTTGCACTAAATTTGTTAGCTAGGATATTAGCTATTTCCTTTGCATCAGAAAGTGTAGTATTATTGTGGACTAGCTCTGGAATACTGTTGGATGTTAGTCCTTAACTTCCTGACATAGTTAAAGAATTTAAGTCCATACTCAGCTTTGAGCTTCCTCTGTCATGAACTCTTCCTGATCCTAAAGGATATTCCCATGTATAATAAATTCTGACCAAAATTTGAAGCATACCTTTTGAATCAGAGACAGAACAAAAACTCTAACTCAGGCAACATAACCTCAAATGTCATCCATTAATGCATCTATCCTCATGTTGGACTGTTCTCTCTAACAGGTGTGTGTGTGTGTGTTTGTGTGTGTCTGTGTGCCTGTGTGTCTGTGTGTGCGTGTGTTCATGATTCCTACACTGCTGCAGTATCCTGTGGGTTGTATCCTGCCAAGGATACATCAACAAGCCAGCTTCTCAAAGCTATAATCCACTCCCACATAATCACTCTGGCTGCTTATAGGTTAGCACTTTTGGAGGGAACTCTATAAGCAGCCAGAGTGACTAAAATCTTCAGTGCTTTCTTGCTTCCTTGTGAAGAAACATCTCAAAGGCTCTACAGGAACAGCAGCAGACTCTACATCTGTTTTTCTGACAGATAAGTCTCCTCTGGGGAACCCTTTCACAGAAAATTAAATATATTTAGTTAATGTTATATATAGAGAGAGTGAGTGTATTTATTTATTTATTTATTTATTGTTTGGTTGTTTTCATTTTTGAGATTCTAGCCCTTTAAGAAACATATTTCTTACTTGAGGTCTGGTTCCTGTCTGCCAACTCTGTTTCTAGCCTTGACTGGTATTTGTGGCTTAATGGTTCAATTTATGTTTTATTTATACCAGCAGTGTTCATTTATTTTAAAGCCTATCTAAAGGGCAGTATTTTTATTTGGGCAAGGATAATTTCAGTGAATGAATGTAATGCTTGTATTCATGCTGTGACAACCTACCTGACATTCTTTCATTAACATTCTCTGTGCATTTGATGTTCATGTGCTGCATATGCAAATGGGATGACAACTTAACTGACTTTTTTTTTTCAGTTAGAGTTACAATTTACTTATATCAGATCTGATAGGATATTTGTGTACAGTTTGGGCATTACACAGGATGTACTTCTCATGTACACAGTGCGACAACTTACTTACAATTTTTTTTTCTGTAAGATTATATGTGCCTATCTCTGTGGCTGTATTTTATTTGGTAGGGATAATGTCAGTAATTGGAGTGCTTGTGTTCACACTGTGACAACCTACCTGCCATTCTTTTTTTAGAGCATTTTTATTTTTAAGAAAGGGGCTCTCAAGGATTTTAGTCTACTAGTTGTGCACTTACCATTCATATGCTGCTTATGCAAATGCAATGACAACTTACCTGGCATTTTTTTCGGTAAGAATTAATGTTTACTTATATTGGCTCAAATGAGACATTAGTGTACAGTTTGGGCATTACAGAATATGTACTGCTTTTGTACAGGATATGACAACTTACCTTCCATTTTTTTCTGTAAGATTAACTGACAAGATATTAATGTAGTACTTCTGAATGTATGTGATATGTACTGCTTGAGATAACATGGATAAAATTAACCTGCCATTTATTGTGCCAGACAGACCTTATTTATCATGGGGTTTCTGACATGGACTTAATGCAGTGCTTGAGTATTATGAGGCATGTAAATCATGTGTTTATGGAGGGACAACATACCTGTCATTTTTGATGTCAGACCATTTTTTATACATGGGGATTTTGACAGTATTTTAGTGTGCTGCTTGCACATTGTGGAGCATATATAGTTTGTGTCCATGCAGTTACAACTTACATGTAGTTTGTTCTGTCAGACTAATTTTATTAATAAATCTTTCTGACAGTATTTTAGTGTAGTGAATGTGTATTACAGGGCATATACTGCTGGTGTGTATGTGGTAACAATTTACTTGCTTTTATTAATGTCAAACCTATGTATGATTTCTTAAAATTTCTGCCTGGATTCTGATACCTTTTAGGCACTTATTTTACTTATTCATTCATTTATTTATTTATTTATTGAGAACATGCAGCAGGTAATAAAGGAGGTAGAACATTCTGCTACTAGGGAAGTCTATACTGACATTTGCAAGATTTCTGTAGTAGGTGCTTACCAAATAACTAGGGCTCCATCTGGGATTGTTCCTCCTGTGCTCAAATATCTGTTTACGTTACTTGCCTCTGACCTTTGCATTCCTTTGTTGTGGTACATCTGGAAGTCACTTCAGTTTGTCTCTTCATAGATTTTTTCATTTTATTAATGTTTTCTTGGTTAAAACATTTTTGATAGGAGTTTTCACATATATTTATCTTGAAAACAGGTCTCTCCTTCCTGAGATCTTAACTTTCATTAGAAAACTTAACCAGATTTCCATCTGAACCTGCACTGCTGGTTCTTTACATGGAAAACTATTCTCTTGTTTGCTCTTTTGCAAAATCAGTGTCTGATTTGCAATCTCTCTTGGTAGTTAAATTCCTTTTGGTCTGCATTTGGAGTAGCATATCTGTAAGAACCAATCCCTCACTCAGGCCTAGTCTTTTCAGAGTTGAATCAAGCCATCAGTCTCCCAGTGTTTTACCCTAATCCTCAGAATCATGGAGAAGACATTTACAAATACACTGGACATGCTTTAACAGCTCAGGTACTAGCTTGACAAAACCAAGTTATTTAGAAAAATTATCAGCTATTTATTTCTTATGCTGGGACTAAGGAAGGACAACAATTTCAATCAGAAAATTTCCATTTTGTTGTCCTTGGCTATTCATTTTCATTATACCCACCATGATATTCCATATCCCGGCAGTGTAAAGGCATTCTCTCCAACAGCCTTGTTTTCTCTGACGGCATGCTGGAAAGTGGTGAACTCTAGAAGATTTCTTTAGACAACCATGTGATCATCTCTATATTCCTATACAAAAAATGATATAGTGCATAGGCTACTGCTGCGGTGGAAATGATGAACATAATACAGTTGTGTAAGTTGCACTTACCCAATAGCAGTATATGTTTGAATTCCTCACTGCTGCAGTAGCTACACCCATCCACCATCCACCCTTTTCAGATGTAGCTTCAGGTGTTACTTTTTCATTTATTGTTACATGTTTGTCAAGGCAGAATGAATTTCCCCTCTTCAATTAGAGGCAAGAAAGCCCATAGATTTTAGTTCCTCGGGCTGTTTATATAGTTCCCTCCCGAAATGGCTTAGCCTATAAGCAGCCAGAGTGACTATGTGGGAGGGGATTAGAGCTTTGGGAAGCTGGACAGTTGTTGTACCCTTGTCAGAATACAACCCATAGGCTACTGCAGGAGTGAGGAATGTGAACATGTATTGCTAAGGATAAGTGCAGCCTACACAGCTTTCCTTTATATGCATGCATTTGTGTGTATCTATCTTTTTATATCTATATTTATCTCTCTCTACATACACACACACACATATATATATATATATATATATATATATATATATATATATATATATATATATATATATATATATATATATATATATATATATATATATATATATATATATATATATATATATATACACACACACATATATATATATATATATATATATATATATATATATATATATATATGAGTATTTTATGAAATAGTGAACACTTAAATGAGTGACTCTCTAAACAGCAATCAGGTTACAATGAATGCTCAAAAAAATGAATTATTACTTTCTATTTTTTTGCAGGGGGGCAAGCCCTCCCTGCACTCCCCACATCCCCTGCTAATTATATGTACTAACTCTGAGCTTGCACAGCAGCAGGGTAAGAGCAAATTCCTTTACCCTGCTGTACTCGGATCCCATTCAAAAGACTGTCAACAGTAGGATGAATGCTTGCTCACATAAGCATTCACTTTTTTTTAAGGCAAAAAAAAGCATTCACATAAGTAAGAAAAGAATTTCAGTCTTTCTTTCGAGGAAGGCATTACTTGTGCCCAAAATGTAATGTTCAAAGCTGACAAAATATAGCTCACAATAAGCTACCAAGACATTTGTTTGTGAGGATATAAAAATCCTGCCTGGGAATACTGCATGTCACCCTAGCCATGAAAAAAAGATAGTCACTGCCCATGCATCCCTCTGGTGTTAGATTGGTATGAAAGTGGTGGTGCAGATGGCCACAGTCATGTATTTCAAGTGACTATAGCCTGCTACAGACCACCCTCCCAAACCCAGGAACCCCACTCGGCCTTCCTGAGAACACTGGAAAATATGAAGGTCTCTCCGAACACCATTATATTGGGCGACTTCAACTACCCAAACATAGATTGGGAGCATTACTCTAGCTCCAACACCCTTGCCCAAAGGTTCCTAGAATTCATAAACTCAAATGCTATGGAACAACTTGTTACCACTCTCACAAGAGGGGAAAACATACTGGACCTGATCATCACCAACATGGGGACTCTATGCTCCAGACCAGAAGTGTATCCCTCACTGGTAAGATCAGACCATAAACTGATCTCACTGGATATTCACATCCTGACCCCACCGCCTGCCCAGAAAACCACAGTGAAAAACTTCTCTAAAGCAAATTTCACACTCCTCAAAACTGAGGTGGAATCCTTCAAAGCCCCCGGGCCTGTGGAAAATACGGCCCAGACCGCAGAATCCTTTATAAATGCATTCTATGAACACCTTCAGGACTGCATGGATCATGCAATCCCAAATAAAACCAAGACCCAATCCTCCAAAGGCAGACGACCTGTCTGGTGGACCCCAGCCATAAACAAACTATACAATAGAAGGAGGAAGCTACTACATGATAGAGCAAAATCTCAAAAAGGGAAAGCATCTCTGATCAGTATTAGCAAAAACTAAGGGCACTCATAAAATCGTCAAAGGCCAGCTTCGAGAGAAAAATTGCACAGGACACTAAGGATAATCACAAGGCTTTCTTTAGTTATGTTAGGAACCTGGGTGGGAATTCCCAGATATGCTCAGAATTAGTCCAAAATGACAAAAAATACACTGATCCCACAGACATTGCCAACATCCTAGCTGACAGGTTCAGCGCAAACCTCTCCCCCCCCCACCAAAAGGGCAAATATCTATCCCAGCAGAGTGCTGCCCCCCTGACATCTCAGATGCTCAGGTGGGAGCCGCCCTCTACAAAGCAAAAAACACAGCATCAATGGGACCAGACGGTGTCCCAGGCTGCGTCCTACATGAACTCCAAGAAGAGCTAAACCCAAACATAAAACTATTGTTCAATCTCAGCCTTACTACAGGATATGTACCCAAAGAGTGGCGTACAGCAACAGTGGTCCCTCTCCACAAAGGTGGTGCCTCAACGGACCCTGGAAACTATCACCCCATAAGCCTGACTAGCTTGGTCTGCAAAGCTATGGAAAGGATCATCATGGACCTCATAAATAAAGATATTGGGGACCTACAGACACTGGATCCTACCCAGTTTGGCTTTGTTAAGGGCAGATCCTGCCTCTTAAACCTGGTTGACTTCTTTGAAACAGTCACCAAGGCCATTGACGAAGGGAAGGTGGTCCACACAGCCTATCTGGACCTCGCAAAAGCCTTCGATACAATACCCCACTCGGGCATTATAGATAAGCTCACCAGCTTAAATATAAACCCCTATGTCACTAGATGGGTTGCAAACTGGCTCAAGGACAGAACCCACATGGTTAGAATTGCTGGAGCCATGTCAGACTCCAAACCAGTTACAAGTGGCGTCCCACAAGGCTCAGTCCTGGGACCTCTCTTGTTTGGCATATATTTCTTGGAGGTACAGGCCAACACGGAAGGACTGTGGCTGACCAAGTTCGCAGATGACTGCAAACTGGGCGCCATAATCGACTCTCCAGCTGACACAAGCATCCTCCAAAAGGGCCTCGTAGAAACAGACAACTGGTGCCAGAGCCATGGCCTCAAGCTAAATGCCAAAAAGTGTATAGTCATCCCCTTTGGCAAAAACAAAGTGCCCACAAATTACCACATAGGTGGTAATCCATTAAGTACAGAAGAAGTAATTGGGGACCTGGGGACCCAAGTTGATAGCAATCTCTCATTTGACAACCACGTGGCCAAAGTGGTTAGAAAAACATTTTATATAGCCCACCTAATCATGAAGGGATTCACATCTAGATTAGGGAGGTCATCGTGCCTCTTTACTCATCCCTCATCAGGCCCATAATTGAGTACAATGCCCCTTTTGGGATGTACCTTACCAAACACCTGCAGCAACTAGAAAGACCCCAAAAGTACCTCACCAAGAGGATCAAAGGGCTCAAACAGATGCCATATGCTGCCCGGTTAAAGAAACTCCAGCTCTACTCAGTGGCATACCGTCTGCTCAGAGGTGACCTGTGCCTGACGTATAAGGCCATGTCCAACCCGGAATTAAGGGACATGCTGCACCTCAAAAAATCCAAATCCCATCGAGCTACATGCTCGAGAGACTTGAACCTCAGCACTGAAATAAATAGGACATGCTGGAGGGACAGATTCATAACCCAGAGGCTCCCTTCACTCTGGAATAAAATCCCAGTCCAGGTTAGGCAGAGTCCCTCATTGACTCTTTTCAAGAGGAATCTTGATGAGTGGATGGGAGATCGTAGGTTTACCCCGGGTATCACTTCTGTGTCACTGTTAGACAGAGGCACAGTATACTAACCTCGAAAAAGGGCATAGCAAAATTAATTTAAAATGGGTGGCGAAAGCCAAACATACTCTGGCTAGGCTTATAAATGCCCTAGGGTAGATAGCCTAGTATGAACCTATGAACCTATGCTGACATACATATACACAACATACCTCCTCACTCCTCATCCCTACCCTCCTCCCCCAAAGGCAACCAACTGAATACATGCCTGATGTGTCATTGTGAGGAAAGTGAAAAAAATATGATTACAATAATGTATTGCACCTTAGATAGCAAAATGCCTCTGTACAAGTCATAGCAACCTTCTTTACACAACTATGAGGTATGTCAGAAGAGTAAAAGAAACAATTACTACATTGTACCAATCCCCAACAGAAGCTATAATGACCTGTGCACAGCTCCAAAGTTTGACTGGGATAAAAAAATTAAAGAGGTAATGACCACATCCCCTTCCCTAGCTCCCTACTCAAGCTACAGAAACCTTCTGTACATACCTCTGAGCAGAGCTGGTTTTAGAATAGGTGGGCTTGAGGGCATAGGTCACTATTAATTCCATGTCAAAATCTATTTCTACCCTCTGAGATACGGGGACCACTAGACTCATAGAAGCTCTAATATATGGATACAAATAAGGGTCTGAATGCTTTGTGATTAATTTATGCCATCATTTTTGAAAGATAATAACTTGTAAACTCCATGTTTTACTAATACACAGAAGAGGTATGTACACGTCCAGCATTACTTTGTATATGTACAGAGATAAAAATCTGTGATATTTTTTAAACACACACACACACACACACACACACACACACACACACACACACACACACACACACACACACACAAATAAATGTGGGGGTGGCATGCCACAGTACAGAATTCAACCAGAGCAAAGCACTGTGAAATGGCAATGCTCCTCACTGTAAAACAGCAGCAATTAACAGTTGCTTTAACACACATCCTCTTCTTGCCAAGCCACCAAACATAGCCATCAATCATGCATAAGATCTATGTTTTGATGGTAAGTGAAAGAAATTATGGCCAACTTGCTACTTTTAAATACAATGCAAATATGCACCCCCCCAACACAAACATAAGCGTAATGGCAATGCTGATGATGTTTCTGTTTGAAAGTGAAATAAATCATAGTCAACTTGTTACTCTTGCACTACAAAACACACACACGTGCACACGCGCACACATGCACACACACACACACACACACACACACACACACACACACACACACACACACACACACACACACACACACACAAGCCAAAGCAATGCTAGTTTTACACTGATTTCAGCAAACAGCAGCACATTGTGCAACATTAGTACTGCCACTGCCACACCAGGTCAGTGACTGCTATTTAGCAGTTGTCAAACAACAGTAGGGTAAGTCACTTCTATTTACCTCATTCTTGAGTAACTCATATCTGTTACTGTCCTTGATTTCAAAGAATGTCCCTGATTTGCCTCGTAATTTTGCTCTGTCCACTGTAAAAAGTTTGATTTGCTGGTAAATCATTCAGGATTATAGACGGTCAATAACCCCAGACATTAGAGTTTTATACCTCTTATTGTCCAGAAATGCATGTTGATACAAAATGTGTTATTCTATTAACTTTTTAACAGAATTATACTTATATTTAAAAAGTGTGCATGATTTTGAGCCTTTATTCTACTATCATTTTGCCAAGAATTCTTTAGAGTTATAGTATCTAGTGTTCTGTCATTATTTATAAAAATCACTGCAAGAGAAAACCATCCTTGAGGATTGGGAGAGGTAAACACTGAGATTGGTCACTCTGGGCTGCTGATCTCTAGTGTTTACCTTGTATATATTCATACAGTGATTACTGGCATTTTCCTAACAGGGTCATACCACAACCCTTTTCAGATAAAGCGTGTAATCAGAAAATGAATAATCTTTTTTTCTCCTAATTTTTCTCTAACCAGCAGTAGGTTTTGGGGGTGTCCACACAGTTAATGATGATTAGGGGGTTCCCTATTGTCATGGCTATTGCAGGTGCCAAAAATGGCTATGATGTTAGTTTTAGTGTAGAGAATGTCCAACAGCAGGATTTCATTTAGACAAAGGTACTATGCCAGTGGTAAAATGTTCAATGAAATTGTAAAGCCTATTACTTGACAAAATAATATTAGTATAAGCAGATATTTCTTTGAATTTTAAAGGAGATATAAATAAGAGTTGTTATTATTACTCACCTAGTTTATTAAATACACAAGACTACTGCACTAGCTGTTGTTGGTTTGACAAACATGTAACAAAATATCAAAATAACTTGCTGCATTTGGGGGCTACATGTTTCACTGGTGCCTAAAGCCAGTTAAGGCGATAAGCCTCACAGTGTTCATCAGCTGAAATATATATTTCAAGGCAGCCCACCCCAAAAACGGTGTTTTATGCTGGTTATCAGACTTCCACCTGTTGTTTTGCCTGGTTGTGGAAATTGTTTTATATGCCTCTTTCTTGCAGGAATTTCCAGTTTATGATGTGTAAAATAGGGACTGATAAAAAAGTACCCTCATAATGGTGATTTCATCTTTTAATAGGGTGTGAAAAATCAATGTCGCCTTGAAATATTGATCAAATATTATTTGCCCTGAGCTTCTTTATATGTGGCTTTTTAAACTTCTCTACAGCTTTGGCTTTGTGTATGTTGGCTTTGTGCATGTTAGTTTGGGCTTTCCCACAGAAGGCTTCAGTACAGGGATGTAACCAGAGATTTTTGAACTATATGCCAACTTCCAGATTGTTGCCCCCCCCCCCACACACACACACACACACACACACACAATGAGTAACCAGAGACTTCTGATTTTGCATGCCTGACTCCTGTTTTGCTATGTCACCCAAACTAAATCAGCCTTTCTTCTGTGGAAGTGCTCTAACTACTGAATGAAGGAAGCAGCATATACATTAAATGTATTTTGTCAGAAACCTTTAATTGCATAGTTATTAATATAACTAACATGCATCACCTTAGACACTTATCTTCCTCATTAGCTCAGTAGTACCCTTTTAATTTAATGTACTATTTAAAAGTTGGGATATTTGGTACACCTGAGCAAATGTTGTGCCATAAAACATGGCTTACTTACTATATGCATGGCTACAGCTTCTTTCATTTTGTGGTACTGAGCTGTTCTCTCTGTCTGGGACAAACTTTTATTTTCTTATTTTAGCTTGCTTTTGATAGCCATGCCTGCTTCCTGCTGACTATCAGTCTTCCATCCAGGCTGCTCATTAGTTCCCCTTCTGCCCCTTCAAACTGCACCCCATATTGCTTCATGGAGGGGGTGGCACTATCTCTCCAGAGGAACTTTTTTGTTGCTTTGTTCCTTGTTTTTTTCATTCTTCCTTTGATTCTTTCCTTCCAGCCGCAGTCTTGCTTTGCCTAAAGGTCTGTAATGCAGGCTTCAACACCCAAGCATGGTTGTCTTCATTATAGAAAGGCCCTAACTGTCCTCAGGGTAGGCATAGTAGCTATCAGAATTCATACTCTCACAGCAATCTGGTGAAGAAAGGGAACTTGTTTTAGTCCTAACCCCACTTCTAGGCAGCGTATGTGGGCATTCATGTCACCATGATAGTCTACATTGCTCTTATGTGTGTATGCTTTCACCCACCACATTAATAAAGGCTATTGTAAGAACATTGGAATCCCCAAGTATATATCCATGTTTTGCTGCTTTGTAAGACCAGCAAGCATCCACTAGGTGGTGGTAAGTGCAGCTCAACAGAATCACCAATTCCTCCCTCGAGGCTGCTTAAACCTAGGCCAGTAATGGCAAACCTATGACACGCGTGACAAAGATGACACACTCCACAATATTTGGGTGACACGCGTGACAAAGATGACACACTCCACAATATTTGGGTGACACGTCATTGATCACCAACACCCGAGTTACCAAAGACACTGCTTTTGCATTCGTTGCTCATGTGAAGTGCACCGAGTCATTTTGTGCCAGGAGCTTTTGACACATCAAACCCAAAAGGTTCACTAGGCCATGTGAATCTTAGCCAGGCTTTAATCACTTTATACCACAATGATGACTAACTTTTATGAGACACAATGCAAGTTCAGATATTTTAATCTTTCATAATAACTTAGACTTTTACATACACAGATGCCCTTAGTATATTTCCTCTGTACCATTTCCAATTTACTCATACTAGTTTTCCTATAAGGTTTCCATAATTCATATTATTTATTATTCCTTACTCTGGTTTGGAGCTAATGTAACTCACAATCAATGATCTCATAATGTCTGACTTCCTAGATTTTATAAATGTTTTTATACCCCCTGTAGTTTTATAACTGTTATTAATGAATCAGTTGATATTATCAAAAAAACTCAGAGCTGGATCTACCCATATTCCCAGGTCCTTAAATGAATCCACAGTTTCAATCACTGACTGTGTGCTGTTTTAGATATTTATCCTTTAGTCTATGTCTCATAAATCTTATATGTTTAGTCTTTTATGTATTTATCAGCATACAATTATCTTGTGCCCAAATAGTTAACTTAGTAATTTTGCAGACATGCCCTGTCTGTAACTGATGTAATCTGTTTTCCCATTTTCAAGTCAACTGCAAACAGAATCTGAACACCTCAGCTGAAAAAGATAGATTTGAAAGATAGAACCTAAAGAAGTAAGGCCTTAGGATAGAACCCTATGGGACACCCTGATTATAACCTCAAATTTCACATGTCCAGTTCTTGTATCATACTTGCCATGTCATATTTGTAAGCCATGCAGCTATTCATCTTATCAGAGTACATCAATACCTAGTTGTTCAAATTTATTCACTAGTGTTTTGTGTCTCATCCTATCAAAGGCTAAAGATTAGTCTGTATAAATTACATCACAGCAGTTTTTTTTCATTAATAGCTGTTTTTATATGATATTATAGAACATCATGTTACAGGCAGTTAAAGATCTATTTTCAACAAATGCATACCGATATGTAGTTCTAAGACTCAACCTTTCCAATTCTGACAGTAATTTATCCAACATAACTTTCTCCATTATTTCCCACAACAGGAAATTAGACTTACCGATGTGACTCTGGGATTGTCCTGTTCCCTTTTTCTTTAAAGATGAACTTAATATGTGCATGTCTCCAGTCTTGAGAAAACTCCCCAGTTTCCCCCTACTTAAATGACCTAATGAATGACAGATGAAATGGCATTGTAAGTTTATACAGAAGTGTTGTAAAGTCATCATTACTAATTCTATGATATTCACAAACAACGGACCAAAGCAGACACAGGGTACAGCTCACACACTTAGCCCTGCATATTACACTACACTATGCTGCCAACTACAGTAAAGTAAGGCAAAATTCCAACAACCCACGAGGAGTGTCACATGGTACAGTTCACAACCTTATCCCTACATAATATACTGCTCTATGTTGTTAACTACAATAGAGAAGCCATAAATACCAACAACCCACCAGGCAGGACACAGGGTGCATCTCACAGCCTTAACACTGTATATTACAATGTTCTGTGCTGCCAGCTGCACTAAGGAAGGCAAAATACCAATAACCCACCAAGAGTGTCACATGATTCAGTTCCCAAACTTAAAAGCCTTGCATAGTACACTATAATATACTATCAATTGCAGTCAATCGCAATAAGGAAAGTAACAAAGTAAAAAAAAAAAAATTAAGTTTTTAAAGTTGATAAAGTGCCAACAACCCACTAGGAGGGACGCAGGGTGCACCTCACAACCTTAACACTGCGTGTTAAACTGTAATATACTGCCAACTGCAGTAAGGAAGCTATAAATAACCATCATCACAACATGGAGTGCACAATCAAATGTTGGGAATATAGTCTCACACAACTATGCGCAGATAAACAAACAAAAAAAGCAATCAAATAGTGTTCAACTGTGGCCATACCTCCAAATGGACATTTGAAAGTTTAAACTGTGATTCCTTTCTGCAGTCGTCTGCCTAAAGGCAGTTTCATTCCCAGTCTTAGTTTCCCTACTCTGTGCATTACACTGTACTGTGCTAACAATAACGGTAGGGAAACTATAAGTACCGCCAGTTCACCAGAAGAGACACAGGATGCAGCTCACAATATTAACCCTGTGCATTACACTCTTCTTCACTACCAGTGGCATTAAGGAAGGTATAACTACCCACAACTTACCAGGAGAGACACGGGATGCAGCTCATAACAATAACATTGTAGATTACACTGTACTACACTGCCTATGGCATTAAGGAAGCTATAACTACTCACATTAACCCTGTGTATTGCATTACCCTATACTGCCAACTGTATTAAGGAAGCCATAAGCACTAGTTACACATCAGAGGGACATAGGTAACCTTAACTCTTGTTGGATCAAATAAGACACTGAAGGCAGGACAAACGCATTACATTTATGTAACACACATAACAAAAAAGTTAGCTCATTTGTTTTTACAGTCACAAAATAATCAGTACCTTCATTTCAATGTCCAATCCATACAGCTCTTCTGGGGTACAGCTTATGTTGCAAATAACAGAAAAGTTCAAGGTTATAAGCCTCTGTCCTATACCAGACTCTCAGCTCCAAGCTTAGATACTTATACAGCTTATGTCAATGCTGAGATTCTCTCCCGGAGCTTACCTTCAGCTCCAGAAATAGGTACTTCCACCAGGCACAGTCCACAGGTTCACTTCACAGGTAGCCCAAACTGTGCCCGTCTCAGTACATGGTTTCTGGTATTCTTTTTAGCACTTCTCCAGTGTTTCTTCACAGAGGAGCTACCTTCCTGAATTCAGTCCTCAAGGCTACATTCTTTTATACTAAAGTGCCTGACAATTAAGTTCATGTGATTTGGTTTACTGTTGTGGGAACCACTTTGGGAATGTTCTCATATGCCATACATTCTAAAAAGATTTAAAGGCACATTTACATTACTATCATCATATTGCAATGCCACAATTGTAAAAAAAATCTGTGCAATATTTATAGGTTCAACAGTTTTAATATGTTATAACTTGCCCCTTTGAACACAAATTCAGGGGTTTTGGACTCATCACTACTGGTAGTCAGAAACTACTCAAGTCATCTGACCACTCAGCAATAGTTATGGAGACACTATATACTTTCCATAGGCTCATGTTTGTTGGTCAGGCCATATGTGGATTGTTTCATGCAGTCATTCAGCTAAGAATACATGTGCACTCTAAAACAATACACAAAAAGGACAGGCATTTGGATATCAGTGATATGGTGGACAGGCTGAAAGAAAGGGAAATAAACCAGAAGTGATTCACACCTACTCTGAACCTCACTGAACCTCAGATACTGCATGTCATCTTTGTGGACAGGGTTGTGGAATTAGGCATTTTTTATGTCTAGTCTGACTACGAAGACCTACAGTAGCAATAGTGACAGAAAGGGGCTGGCAGATGACCACCTTGAATTTAGTTATTTTGAAATATTTGTTAAGTCCAGAAAGGTCAAGGATGGGTCTCCAGAACCCATACATTTTAGGGACCAGGAATAGCATGGATTAAAACCCCTGTTCTTCCCAAATAACTTTCATCACTGTGCCACAAGCAATAAATATTTCCACTGGTAAGTTAGTCTGGTCCTAGAGGTCTCCTAAGAGGTTGAAGGGATAGCAGCAGATAGCAGAACTGCCCTGAACTTTGGTTTATAAATGTCAGAAGTAATATCCTTCTCATCCAAGGGATGGCAGTGTTTAGGGGACACTATGTGGCTGCAGAATGACACTGTACAAGTATTCTTGATCTCCTCACTGGGTCCATATATAGATCAGATTGAGACCAGGGGAGGCTAAATTGAGTTCCATAGACCTACTGGAAAAGAAGAGCTGATGGCAGATGATTGTCAGTGATGGGGAAATAAAAAAAAATCATCAAAATATCTGATGCTTCACAGAGTTCTAAAGGACAGCCATGAACCTGGAGAGATGAACATCTTTCATGAGCTCATAAAATCAGCATCTATTTGTGACATCTCAGTAACTCTTTTTAAGGGCTAAGTAGTAGCCGACATTTCAGTCCTACTGTCTGCCTCCCGAAGGATCAGGACTGATGAGGATTCAATACTGGCAAGACTTAGGAATGGGGGTGTGCAAAACAGACTTGTAACAGGACCAAGTCTGTAGGCCTCTGCAGGGCTGACAGAAACTCTGAGGTGTCATATTCTTTGACTGCTCTACCTTTGAAGGGAATATTTTTAGTTGCTCCATTTTCCTAATCTTTCTGGGCTGAAGACCACAGATAGCTCTCCATTTGTATGGCTAACCTGGACTAAGACCTATTTTTGTAGTCCAAGTAAGTCATGAGGTTTCAATCCTATTGGCTAAGTCCCTCTTCCTAATGTTAGCACTGTACTCTTTGGAAGCTATCTGGTAGGGAGACGTCTACAGAGAAGAACAATGACAAGTTCAATACTCATAACTCCTTTGCGACTACAGTTTTTTTTATGAAAAATAATAAACTTCAGTGAACAAAACAGAACTAGTGCTTCGGCAAAATGACTGAGTGGGGTAGGGATATTACAGGCAGGTGGATGGAGGTCTATGTTCAGCTTTCGAAAACACAAAACCTTGAACGGCTAAATATGTACTTAAAACAGAGATACAGAACATTACCGAACAAATGTAACTTTGAAAATAAATTCATAGAATGTCCATAGTTGGCCAACATCACAAATTCAACCAACCAAGGTGGGTAACAATATATATCAACTCCGAGATCACACTACAGTGGGGAATGGGGCAAATTTAAAAGGTTTCCTTCACTTACCATATGCATCGTTTTACTTCCTGGTTGTTGACCAGCTATGGCCATTCAATGAATTTATTTTCAAAGTTACACATGTTCAGTAATGTTCCGTATTACTGTTTTACGTACAATATTTAGCAGTTCGATGGTTTGTGTTTTCGATAGCCGAACATAGACCCAGTGGATGGGTGGTGGCAAAGGTTTTTTCCAAAATTCTGTGCATGGCTGTATGCAGTCGATAAGATAAGGAGTAAATAAAAAAGGTTTGGAAAAGCAGAAAGCTATGTGACAATGAAAAAGATAGGTTGGGGATTTACACAAAAGGAAGTATATTCAGTGATTCGGGATTTTTAAGGAAAGAAGGTGGAGAAGTGAATAGATTCCCAGTGCATTACTATAAGCTGATAGGACATGAACAATATAAACATTTGAGGGAAGTTCTGATGTTAGGTAATCAGGTGATGGGGCAACAAGATCCTAGAGGAAGGAGGAATAATTGTGATGCCAAAGGGCTATAGGTGTTGGATGACCCTCTGAATCACAGACAGTTTCACTGATCAATGCTGATGTAAAAAATATTTTCTTGGGTTTAGGCAGCCATATTAGAAGATGTGCTGGGGAAGTTGGTCAGAGCAGCAGACTGGCTTTATGAGTGTAAGGTCATCCACAGGTCACCGGAGAAAACTGCTGAGTTTATGGACTGGGTAGAAAGGGACGGACAAGATAGGTATGGGGTGATATTATTTCATAATAAGAAAAAATATATATATGGCTGATTGGGATTTTATGGAAAAGAACTAAGAGGAGCAAATGTGGGTAAGCATTTTCTTAGAGGAAGTAAGGCATTATACAAAGAACCTGGAATGAAAACAGAGATTAATGATGTGAGGTGGAAGTAGGAAGAGGGATGAGGCATGAATATTCCTTATCATCTTATCATTTTTTTACTAGTTATGGAATGTCTGACTAGATAAATGCAATTGAGTTTGGCAGAGTGCAGGGAGATGGGGGTGGGGTGGAAGAGTTAATTTATTCTGATTCTGATTACACTTATTATGATTACAAGATGTTGCTTAGTAATGCTGGGGTAATTCTACCAAGCGTCCTGGAAATCTTTGAAGACTCTGGGATCAAATATCCAGAGAAATCAGTTGTTTCACATATAGGGAAGAGGACCTTAATGAAATGATGTTAAGCCTCTCAATAATAGAGAATGGTGCTAAACATTTAGGACTGAAGGCATTATCAAGGATCGGGGAGATGCTACTGATTAATCAGAACTTTATAGAAAAGGTTGAAAAGATGCACAAATGGAAGGGCAAGGGGAAGTGGATAGGAGAATGATTTTACCTGCATTTTTATCGAATAAGGCATCTGCTGGTGGGGCCTAAAAGTCTGAGTGTGAAAACACAAAAGGCATATGACTTTTTTTTTCAAAATGGAATAAGGCCATGGATTAGGAGGGGGAAAATGCAGGTGTAGGATAGAAACTGGTGATGGCTGTGAACAGACAGACTTTCAGTACTACATTGTGGTTTCTAACAGAGAACATTTTATACATAAGACCTGTGAGAAGGAGGGGATTGGGCTGAGTGTGAATGGAAGACTTTGGGGGAAGACAAATGATGGCCTGGTACTGTAAGCAGATAGAGAAGACAGTTAAGCGTGAATGCAAGTTAGGTGGCTTGTTCTACAAAACACCTGAAGGGGAAACTGTGAAAGAATGAAAAGATTATGCTGAAAGGAAATGTTCTGTAACAGGAAAGTTGCTGAAAGTACAATTGTTTAAGGAACTTACCAGAACATTAGCTGTTTGTTACAGTCATAGACTTTGGAAAATCAGCCACAGATGAGGTGCGACATCTGTCTCAACTTCCACAGCTTTGCACCCTTCACCTTGAGAAGGTTGGCACTTTCTCCCCATGGGTGTTGTTGTACTCCCAGTATAAAGGGAAGACTGCCTGTGTCAGCTTCAGTTATTTCTTGTCAAAGAGTTCTATGCATAGCAGATTTTAGGTTGCACTTTGGACAGACTCCCAGAGAATGGTGGTATATGTCAGGACCACCCAACCAATGTAGGTATACAACATCCTTTACACAACCTGCTCTCCTCAGCATCAGGTCACACATATATTGGAACCCAGTTTCCCAAGAAATAAAATGACCAGGAGAAAGAAGAAGGTGTGGGGGGGGGAGTGGGAGAAACTGGTCCCCCCTTCAGCATTTGGGTGGTCACAGTTCTAGGAGATGGAATGGAGGCAGAAAGACTCTACTACAACATGGATCTTAAACATCTACTACTCTGGTAAGTGGGGTCTATATTATATTTTCGAAAGTTTCAAACATCGAACACCATATGGTCGACACCATATGAGCGATGTTTGAAATTTCGAAAATATAATAAAAAAATAAAAAAACTATACTTACCTAAATGCTGTAGGCAGGGGGCAAGCCCCCATGCACCCCCCACACCACCGCTACTTAAATATTCCTACTCTGAGATCGCACTGCATTGAAGTAAAGGGAAAATATTCCCTACGGCGATTTCTGTGTTACACGCGTGACATTTCAACCAATCAGGTTCACTCAATATGTGTTCGCCGTTTACAATTTTCGATCACGCGATAGGAACCCGGTAAGTGTGCTGCATTCTTTCTGTGGATTAAGGTTGCAATTATACCCTTTTGGAAGATTCTTAAAGCTTATTTCTCAGTGGAAGTCACTGGTTATTTTCCTGAGTCAGGCTGCAGGAGGCCCTGCAGAATAGCTGTAGTGAAACCCACACTACTCTTGGATAGGATTTACTACGTATAATGCTTATAAAAGGTGTGCACAGAAGATCAAGTTTTGCCTCCAGGATGGCATGGATATCTAACCCTCTAATAAAAGTCATCCTGTGTATCTAACCCTTAATAAAAGCAACAGTAGCCACAGATGCCCCAGTACACTGTGATACATGCCTTTGAACAGAAGAAGTTAATGAGTGAGATAGACATTCATAAACTCTAATAAATTTGTTTATTAGCATGAAATGAAACAAAAAGTTGTTCAGTCTTCCTCAGGTCTTTGGATCTATATACATAATATCTTAGTTGTGTATGGACAACCAATGAATGCAAAATCATTTTCCCCCTTATTCAGCCAGTTATGGAGAAAGGCTGCCAATTGGATGGTCTGGTTTAAAGCCAATTCTATAATAACTATGGGCATAAAGAAAGGGTTTGTGCATAAACTTACTCTACCCATGTGGAACACTATAGCTCAGAAATGTTCATAGCTGATATTACAGCCAGGAAAATGGCTGATTTCCTTGTCAAGTATTTGACAAGGGTATTGGCTGCTGGTTCAAGGGGGACTGGGTTAACTCTTCTTGCACAAAGTTCAAATCCCATGTGCTATCTCTGAGAGCCTTAGAATGAGAAAGTCCTTAACCAGTAACAATAAAGCCAGGAGGGGAGCCTTTTGGTAGACAGGCTGAGACTACTAATGGTTTTTCACTGAGGAATAAGCTAAGACTATAACAAAACGTTTTGAAAGGTACTGTAAAATCAAAGACACTCCAGCTGCTTTGGAACATCTGCCCCCGTTCCCTTGGCACCACAGAGAAACATTTTTTCTATTTAACTTAAATAAAATTGTGTAGTACAACTTCACCTACTCTCCCTTGTGATTTTTGCACATTTTCTCAAAAGAAAATGGTGCCTGAAGCATAGATGAGTTCCAACTCTGTCATTTTGACAGTTTTCAGGTCCAGGTGTATCAAAGACTCCTTGAGATGATCAAAGGTGCACATTTCTGCAGTGCCACCAAAATCAGAATGGAGAACCAATGCTGCCACAGCCAGAAAGGTGCTATTATAAGAAGCATTTTTGGCTCCCCTTCACTCCACCCTAGAACTAAAAAAATATGTTTTTTTCAGTCTATCTTTGTTTCCAGACCTATTTTAACACCTAAAAATCACTCTATGTGCTTTATTTGTAATTTTAGCCTGTTTACCACAACATGGCTACCGATGGGGCTTGATATGTCAACGTGATCTACTTCTCCTTCAGGCCTTTCTCTTTCCCATAAAGCATTTCAAGTCTCCTTTCTGTGACTCATGCCAGACATAAGGAAGTAACTGTGAATTCCCATGCCATTGACATACAATGGGAAATCTGTGACTCACTGTCAGTTTGTATTCCTTCTGTGTTAGGACAGCTTCTTTTCTCTAGCTAATCACCCTCATTTATGTGTAGCTCAGAGCGTGCTTTACAGTATAATTTGAAGTTATCCTGCAGCAGCCAGACTTGTAGCTAAATTGGATGCCTTTGTTCTAAGTGTTCTTTTGTGTTCCAACATGAATTGACACTCCCCTCCTCCCACGCTACTGCAGAGGTGTGAAAACTGTCATGGCAACTGACAGCTCAGAATTGAAAGGAAGGGAGTGCCATTTCAATTGTCTTCCCCTCTGCCTGCAGAATCATTTAGTTATGTGTTTGGCAGCAGCAGAGATCTTGCGTTCATACTAGGCTAACTGCCCTTGCAAGCCATTGGAAGCCTAGCCAATTATCCCTTGTGAGACTCGAACCCTGCACCTTGGGTTTGTAAGGCAAACACCTTAACCATTAAGCCATCCTCTCTAAAGATTTAAACAATTGCAATTTAATTTTCGCAAGCCAGTTTCAGATAATTTATGATTATTTCATTGTGCTTATTTTTTATTTCCCCCTATTTCTACAAGACATTATCTTAACTTATTTTTGCTTTCCAATCTCTTTGAGGGATATCTGCCTAGTCACATGCTGTTTCTGTAATTTCCTGACATTTGCATCATCTCCACATATTTTAAAGGTCTCCAAAACAGTCAAAGAATGTACTGAAACTCACTGTATACTAGAGTCAATGCAGTGATTTTTTTTTCCGGGGGGGGGGGGGGTGTTTGGAATATTTTGTGCAAGTCTGCATCACTAGCATAATGCAGATAACTGAGCTTAATATGATCTTCTCTAATTCAGCTGAAACTATTTAGCAATCCTCCATTCCTGTATCTGGATTAGTAAATTTGCTTTGATGCACTCCCTGTCTTTATAATCCTACTACTAAAGTGGTCATGTATTGTGTTAATTGGCAGCCGACACTACTCACCCAAACACAGTGCTTCAAATTTGTCACAATACTAGTTTTGCTTGGGTCTCCCTAAAACACAAAGAGATGTGTGCAGTTTCCATGAAACACCAAGTAGCAGGGTTTACACCCTACAGTAAATTAAGGATTGCAGCATCCAATTTGCTGTTGTACTAACTAAACTTGTCAAGTCAGGCAGTAAGCACACAGGAGTGAAATGCTACTATCAGTGTCATGAGTACAGAAAGACTTTTGCATCCATAATTTTCCTGTCTACCTTATTACAAGTCACTGTACCAGGCAGCGCTGTGTGGCCTTTTGAGAACATTGCACATCTTAGTCCAAATTCTCCTAAATATTGCCGCCAGTGAACAAAAAGCACATGTGATGGCACTTCTCATCATGTAAATGTATATAGGCCCTGCAACTTACTTCATACCTTAAATACATGTATCACATCACACAAACCGTTTGGGAAGCTCTTCCATCTCTTTCAACCTTCTGATTCAAAAGCCTGTGTTTGTGCTTGTTTGCTGCCTTTCCTGTTACTAGTCTAGTCCAGGTACAGATTTGCTGTATCCAGGACTCTTTGTAAGCTTCTGAGTCCCCCAAGCCTTTCTGTGTTGGAGGTAGGGTTACCACCTGTCCCACTTTGCGAGGGACAGTCCCTCTTTGGGCAGTTGTGTCCTGCTAAAAAAGTGTAAAAATGGGAATTGTCCTGAGATTTTAGGACAAAATTAGTTCCTACATTTTATGCGATAGTTGCATAAAACAGTTATTCTGTATCTGAAACAACTAAATGTTATAAGAAACAGAATAAGCAACTAAAATGCTACAAGAGTAACCTTTTATTAGGCAAAAAAGGCAAGTTCTGTCCTTTGTACTGGCCGTGAGTATGTTTTGGCCTGCAAAATCTGATGTTTGTACCAAAAATGTCCCACTTTGGGCATTTAAAAAGGTGGCAACCCTAGTTGGAGGGAAGCTTCTAGCTTATCAGTGGGAGTGGTAAGCATCAGGTAGCCTATCTACCACGGGAAGAGTGCGTTTTGGCCCATAAATTGTAGTTTATTGGCCGTTTAGGCAGTTTTCCATCTCTTTCAACTTGCTGGCTTAAAAGCCTACATTTGCACTTGTTCCCCACCTTTTCTGTAACTAGTCTAGTCCAGGTACAGATTTGCTGTATCCAAGACTCTTTGTAAGCTTCTGAGCCCCCCAAGCCTTTCTGTGTTTGAGGGAAGCTTCTAGCTTATCAGTGGGAGTGGTAAGCATCAGGTAGCCTATCTACCACGGGAAGAGTGCGTTTTGGCCCATAAATTGTAGTTTATTGGCCGTTTAGGCAGTTTTCCATCTCTTTCAACTTGCTGGCTTAAAAGCCTACATTTGCACTTGTTCCCCACCTTTTCTGTAACTAGTCTAGTCCAGGTACAGATTTGCTGTATCCAAGACTCTTTGTAAGCTTCTGAGCCCCCCAAGCCTTTCTGTGTTGGGAGGGAAGCTTCTAGCTTATCAGTGGGAGTGGTATGCACTAGGTAGCCTATGTACCACAAGAGGAGTGGTTCCTGGCCCAGAAATTGTAGCTACTGGCCGTTTGGGCAGTTTTTTTCCCATCTCTTTCAACTTTCTGGTTTAAAAGCTGCACTTGCGCTTGTTTCCCACCTTTTCTGTTACTAGCCTAGTCCAGATACAGAGTTGCTGTATCCAGGACTGTTGGTAAGCTTCTGAGCCCCGCAAGCCTTTCTGTGTTGGAGGGAAGCCTTTTGGCTTATCAGTGGGAGTAGTAAGCACTAGGTAGCCTATCTACCACAAGAGGAGTGGTTCTGGCCCAGAAATTGTAGTTTATTGGCTGAATGGACAGTTTTTTTTTATCTCTCTCAACTTTCTGGTTTTAAAGCCTGTGTTTGCACTTCCCCACCTTTCACGTAACTAGTCTAGTCCAGGTACAGTTAGTAGTTTAAAAAACGCGTTGCACGGTTTTGTACACTGGGCAGCAAGAGTTAGCTAGGGTTAAATTATTCCCGGCTCCACTAAGTCTCCTCGTCAGTTTTTCACTTGAAACTAGTCTAACTCTCAACCTAAGCACTCAGAAAGCATCCTACAGTCCAGCACTGCTCAGACCTAATAGCAAGCACTAATATACCCAGACACTTGACTGCCAAGCAGAGCAAGGCTCTTTATCCACCCGTCACCAACCAAACGACTAAGCAGCTCACCCTACTATTCAGGCATGACCAAAGGGCAACTTCAGGTGTACTGTCCAGTCCAGCTGGTGAATCTGGGTATGCTGAGGCAATGTTACAACTGCCTCATGTACACAGACAGCCCTCTCCTCCTACCATAAAACACTAACATATGTGAGAGATGCAATTATACAGCCAAACTGGAGGCTAAGGTATCTCCACCCAAGACTGGAACAGACAGTCATGAGGAGAAGGTTAACACTTGCACCACACTTCCAGCCACACATAGACCTACTAAACCAGCACTGGCAAAAAATACACATAAATACACAAAATCATACTCGGAGGCTCTAAATAAAAACCTGCAAAAGCATCAGAGAGCTCCAAAGCAGACACCCACAAAACCTGCACCTCCTGTCGCAAACCAGACAACACATAAAACACAAAATAAACGTGCCGCACAATCACAGCCCTTAAGGCAAAATAACATACCTGACACACTAGTAATAGGTGACTCAATAGTCAGGCACACTGATGCCCCACTCACTAGGCTGGACAAGGAGAAGGTTACTGTTAGCTGTCTGTCGTGAGCCAGAATCTGCCACATAACACAAGCACTCAGGTCACTCCAAAACAAGTACAAATATGACTCTGTCATTGTTCATGTTGGTGTGAATGACCTGAGACGTACCTCCCTGGACTACATGAAAAGAGACATGGAAGAGCTCTCTGATCATTTAGCCCAGGCGGGTACGACCCTGACTCTGAGTAGCATCCTGCCCTCACCAAGAATGATACCTCAGTATAAAGAAAAAATGATCAATTTCAACAATTGGCTAAGCTTCTGGTGTCATACAAAGGAGATCCAGTGTCTTTCAGCCTGGGATGACATGCTCGGCAAGCCACGTTGCTTCGCAAGAGACTGCTTGCATCAGACCCATCATAGAGTACAATGCCCCATTTGGGATGTACCTCACAAGACACTTCTAACAGCTTGAAAGACCACAAAAGCACCTCACCAAGAGGATTACTGGCCTAAAACATATGTCCTATGCAGCCCGACTCAAAAAATTCCAGCTGTACTCAGTGGCATATCGCTTACTCGGAGGTGATCTATGCCTGACTTACAAAGCCATGTCCAACTCAGAATTGATGGACATGCTCCACCTAAAGAAATCCAAGTCACTGCGAGCTACATGCTCTAGTGAGCTAAACCTCACCACAACAATAAATAGAACATGCTGGAGGGATAGATTCCTGTCACAGAGACTCCCCATGCTTTGGAAAAAAATTCCTAACTACATTAGGCAGAGCCCCTCACTAACACTCTTCAAGAGAAGCCTTGATGAGTGGATGGGTAACAGAAAATACACCCCTGGGATCACTTCATTGGCTCTGCTTGACAGAGGCTCAGTTAATTAATCAATGGGGCAGCGAAAGCCAACATACTCGGGATAGGCTTGTAATTGCCCTCGGGCAGATAGCCTAGTACCTACCTATGAACCTTGTAACTCTACCTTCTTAAGCAAAGTGTGGTTGTGAGGCTTATGTATGTCTTCCACATCACACCCACTCTTTATATATGCATTTTAATCTTTGCTGCGTGTCACATCATCCCTTGCACAGTTGATCAGCTTTTTTTTTCTCCTTTACGTCAGAGTTCTCTGCTTAATAGCCAAGGTCTCCACCACCTTGAGGTTGGACGTGCACAATTACTTTCTTGATGGCCTGCTACAGGTTCACTTCAAATGAATCCTGGCTCATGCTCACACCTCCCAGAATACTGCTGCCACATATTGCAGCTTAACAGAGTCACAACAAATGTCCCAAGCTCAACATCTAATCCTGTACTACCACAGCACAATGGGCAATAGCACTGCAACAGAAGAACTACCCCCTCCTTGTGCTGGGTGAGCAGAATACAGCCAGTCAACTACAGCCTTCCCTGGCTGGGTCCTTCAGTGATCAAAGGAAAAATGTCAGAGCTCAACACCAAAATTAAAAGTTTGTTTATTCACACAAAGCTCTGTCTGGAACTCTCCCTTTATCAATGCAGATGCAACATATTAAACTATCAAAAAATATAAAATCTTACACTCTAATTTGTTTATGCCACAAAATCGGCTTAATTACAGTGGTGCTCAAGACCAGTGGTTTAACAACATTTAATCTTACAATCCAATTAAACTATGCTATCTCAGTAATATTTCTCAGATCACCACCTCCCAGTGGTGTATCAACATTTAATCTTACAATCCAATTAAACTATGCTATCTCAGCAATATTTCTAAGATCACCACCTCTGTCCCTTTGTGTTATCTGTAACTCTAAATATAAAGTTATACAATGGACCTTTCTCAACAGTATGTTTAGCGAGTGAATTAGTAACATTCCCCCTTATATCTGACAAATGTTCTATTATTCTTTCCTGAAGCTTTTGGTTACATTTTCCAACATAAAAGCAGGAACACACAGTACAAGTAGCGCAATTAAATATATTTTCAGTGTTGCAATTTGCATGCAAACAAAATGAAATACTTTCTTTTCAACTGGATGCATAAATTAAAGAACATTTAAAATATATTCACATCAAGAGCAAGTAAAACAAGCAAATGTTCCTTTTCTTGTACTAGTGATCTGATTACTCGTCTGATTCATTCCCAGAAAACAAAGTTTCAATTTTAAAGTCTTACAAATCTTGAAGGCAAAATGTGGTGTATGTCTTACAAATTAACTGATTTCATGTCGCGGATACCACAGTTCCATGTAATAACATCAATTATGCCATTACTTTTAGTATTATAATGAGTAATGAACTGTCATACTTAGGATAAGCTTGTGTGAAGTACATTTCTCGCTATTTTTCACATTGTTTTTAATGGCTAACCATGTATAGGTTCTGCAGTGTAGTGGTAATCACATCAGCTGAACATGAGGAAGGTCCGTCGTTCAATCCCCAGTGGAAACATTATCATTTTAACAATTGGCTTAGTTTCTGGTGTCATTCCAGAGGGATCCAGCACCTGACAGCCTGAGAAGCTATGATCAAGAGACCATGATGCTTTGCTACAGATGGCCTGCATCTGTCTCACTTGGGCTTCAGGCTTCTGGCAAAGGCCCTTGCTACCCCCATAGTGCATTTTTAGGTAAGTCATGAGGTCAGTACTACCAACAAATAAATTTCAACAAAATGCAAATTAAAGGTTATGCTGCTAAATGCTAGGAGCCTAAACATGAAACTGCAGTCACTGCAAGCATTCTTAACCCTCGAAGACGCTGACATTTGTGCATTCACAGAAACCAGGTTCAAAGCTGCATAGAGCACCCCAGCGTTACGTGGTTACTAATTCTATCACACATTCAGACCCCAAACTGTGGGCAGCAAAGCCAAAGGAGGTGGAGTTTCAATATATATTAAAGACACATACCTCCAGGCTGGCCAAACAGTATGCCGCACTGGAGGCACTCCAGGTGCAGTTAGCCATTGACAAGACCCCTATTCAAATTACAGCTAGGTACAGGCCTCCAAATTTGACTAAAGATGCTCAACTCCACCTATCTGGACCTCTTCAAATCTATCAAAATTCAACCCTTTACGCTGATCCTGGGTGAGTAATTATCCAACCATAGACTTGAAAAACTACTCATGCCAGAACACAAATGCCCAGAGATTCATCTATTTCATCAATGCAAATGCCTTGGAACAGATAGTCAGTAGCCCCACAAAAGGTGATATTTTGGACTTGCTATTGGTCCCCCACCAATTATCTCTTGGGAATAGGTCATCACTGGCCTCTCAAAAGGGAAAAAATACAGCCTCCATGGAACCAGATAACATCCCAAGCTGCATCCTGCATGAACTCAGGCATGAACTATGAACACCATAAGGCACCCTATTCAACCAAAGCTTGAGTACTGGCTCTGTCACAGCCAAGTAGAGGACAGCCACTATCATCCCTTTACACAAAGGTGATCCTGGAAATTATAGACCCATCAGCCTAAATAGACTGACCTGCAAGGCCATGAAATGGATCATGGACCTCATTAACAGGGACACTGGCAACTTCAAAACACTTGACCCCACAACAGTTTGGCTTTGTCAAGGGGAGATCATGTCTGTTAAATCTGGTCGACTTCTTTGAGACATTCACCAAAGCCATGGACGAGAGGAAGATGATGCACACTGCCTACTTTGAACTGTCCAAATCCCTTGACACTATTCCACACTCGGGAATAACAGATAAAGTCTCTCAAGTAGGCATCAATCCATATGTTACCAGATGGGTAGTAAATTGGCTCACTGCTAGAACCCACCTAATCCAAACAGAGGAAGCCACCTCAAGCAGTAGACCCGTAATGAGTGGCATACCCCAGTGATTGCTCTTGGGGCCTCTGTTATTTGGGATATACTTCTCTGAGGTGCAGGGCAAAACCACTGAGCTATGGCTGACCAAGTTTGCAGGTGACTCCAAGCTAGGCATAGTCATCAATTCACTAAGCGATGTGGATGTCCTCCAAGACGGTATCACCAAAATGACTAGTGACAGAAGCATGGTCTCAAGCTGAATGCCAAAAAATGCATCATCACCCCCTTTGGGGAGAGTAACACTGCCACATATTATCACATTAATAACAACATCCTAAGTACACAAGCAGTCGTGAGGGATTTGGGCACCCAGGTTGATAGCAACCTGACTTTTGGCCCACCTTGTAAGTAAGAGCATCTCATCCAGGGACAAAGATGATGACATCCCTGTATTGTTCCTTTATAAGGACAAGTATTGATTACAGCACCCCCTTCGGCATGCACCTTACAAAGCACATGCAGCAGCTGGAGAGAGACCACCAAGGTTCAACAGGAAAATCCAGGGCCTCAGTCATCTACCCTACACAGATAGGTTAAAAGCCCTGTCTCTCTACTCAGTTTCATACATAGTCCTCAGAGCAATCTCAGACCCCACCTTGATGGGACTCTTACAGTTATAAGCTACATGCCATTCTACCTCTTCCACCTCTGACAGAAAAAAAACAAAGTACCATGCATCCACTTCTCTTCCAAGGGGGATCCCCCTCCCAAAAAAAAAACAAAAACAAAAATAACAACAGACACAGATCTCTCAGTAACTTGTAGGAAGCAGAGTATAGACATAGGGCTTTAGGAAGATTCATAGGATAACATGTTCATGCCATGGATTCTCCTGGTAAGGAGGGCCTCTGTGGCTGTTCCAGCTGTTGCACATGTGTGGCCAGCTTCATGCTGAAGGGAGTATTATACTCAATGACTTGTCTTACAAGGGAAGAATAAAGTAACATTATGACTTCATTTGACCTGGATGCCATGCCCTTACTGGTAAAGTTAGGAGTCATAGAATGAGTTTTTCACTACCCTGCCCCCATGCCAGATTACTGTCTACACATGTTCCTGGATCCCTACCTACCAGGCCAACTCTTAGGGGTGTCTTATAGTCTATGTGGCAGTTTTCCCAAAAGGAACTGTAATGCATTTCTTGGCACTGTGTTTTAGTCAGTGACTTTGGCACTAGTCATTTGTCTTGTCTTAGACCTTCTTGCACGAAGTTTTTGTCATGGGGGGAATCTATTACAGCCACCAATTTGCAGTCATCTGCAAACTTTGTCAGCTAAACGGCCTTGACATTAGCCTTTACCTCTGAGAATGGGATGCCAAATATGTGCAATCCCAGCACAGAGTCCTGAGGTACCCAGCTGATGACCAGCCTCTAAGGTGAGGTGGTATCACCAAGCCTGACTTCCTGGATCCTGTCTGCGAGCCAAGCTGGCAATCCAGGGAGTTATGTAGGGGTTTATGCCCAGTTCGATGAGTTTGTATACTACACGACAGTGGCTGAAAAATGCCTATGCACTAACTTGGACATTTTAAGAACTGTGATCATGGTACCCATTTTTTTCAGCAACTTTTCCAGTCTGTAAATCTAGAACCAAAGGGTTTTACTAACCTCCTTATAACTAGGAGCATAGCATCCATTAGCTTTGACAACTGAACCAGAGACAAGAACATCAAACCAAAGTATACAGAAACTCTTTACATCTGCTTGCCTAATGAGGCAACAACTTTAGTCGGCATGCAAATATGGCACATAAAAACTGGGGTATCGAGAAATGTAAGCAATTTGGGTAACCACAACTACCAGCATCCTGTACAAGGGTATTTAACAACTACAGCAGCAGCAATGTATCAAAGGTGCCGATCCCTATGTGACCAGCTACACTGCAACTGTAGAAGTTAATACAGATTTAAGTCAATGTCCAACAGTTAAATCCCCTTCATTTAGTCAGTACTGCAGAAGTCCTGACAGCTATACTAATACTTCAGAGTTTTAGTACATCTGCCACAATAGGAAAGGAAGAAAAGTACTACTTGAGAATTTCAGTTGCACAAAACTGGGAATGTAGCATGCATGAATTTGTACAGTGTCCATGCAACTAGGATCATGTCGAGAGGAATTCAAAAACAGTGGCCGTGACACTGAGCAAGCATGCACTACAGTTACTGGTATTAATCTAGGAGTTAAATTAATATGTACATAAATATCCTGCATGCAATGAATACATGAAAACAAAAACAATTTCAGAGAAAGACAAGAGGAAGAATGTGAAGCAACAGGCTGTGGTCATAGGTAGTCAGAAACAGCACAAACATTCAGTATTAATAAAGAACATTAACACTTGTATACTAAGTGAAACATTGGGTTGGGTTTGGTATAACGGTTAAGGTCTTCATCCCATAGACAGAAGGTCCAGGATTCGATTCTGACCTTGGATTATTGACTGGGCTTAAAATAGTCCATCAAGGCAGTTAGCATTATATTCACCTATGAACCTACGCGGCAAGAAGCAGTACATTCAGGACCGAGACATTTCCCGCAAAATGGAAGGACAACTGCACTGAATGCTTATCGTCTCAGAGCAACCAATAAAGACACGAATGATACCACACCAAAAATATGGAAATCTCTGGTGGTTATGTTAGCATACTCAAATGTCAGGATTAATTGATGGTCTAAAAACTGAAGCAACATTCACATTTCAAAAGTGGAAGCTACAGTGTATTGATTTTATCTGTCTTGCATCACCTCTGTATGTATGCACATACACACACACACACACACACACTTTAAACTAGTCACCGGTGCTTAATAAAGATATTGTCTTTAAAATAAAGATACTGTCTAATATTCTAGTCTGAAAACAAACTGTTGTCCTACAGTTTTCCAAATGTTCTACTAAACAAAGAAAAAAAAACATAAAAGCACTGCTTATCACTTCAGTTCTACACTTTCCAGATACAGCCTGCTAAAACACAGTCATTTGTTTTTAAGAAAATTAAAAGGCATATTCAAGAAATTCCAACCTCACCTTCACTCATTCCCCATTGGTTACTTGGTAACCATTCCAGCTGTACCTGTGTTACAGGTGCAACTTACCTTGCAATTACACCCCCTTAAAGGTACAGTGCACCCTTATGTTATAATAATTAAGTCTATGAGTAACAGACAGCTCATGGCTTTTCATAAAGCCATTTCAGTTACTACAGTCTTAGGTATGTGATGAAATCACACTCCAACCTTTCTTAATAACTAAGCTGTTGCAAGGTGCCTTGCACATGATGTTAGGACTTGCTTTTGATGAACATCTAGCCCCTTCTCCTGAAAGAAAAACAGAAAATAAGCTTTAAGAAAGTACATTAAATTCTGGGTTAGGAGGAGTAAAGTAGAGTACATGGAAGCATCTGTGCTGTTCAGGAACACAGCACGAATCAGTGCCCAAAGGGAGTTAAGTCACGCACAGAACTCAAATAACACGATTGTACTCAAAATATTATTTAAGGTTATTCAGGATACAGGGGTATATTGCGCATTGTTTTCAAGAGGCTAAAAGTATTACTGCCTTACTTAACCACATCAGGTCAGCCAACCACATATCATTAGGACTGAATAAAAATAAAATAAACTTAATGGAGCATATTGATTGACACGTTTCTCTATTGCGGGCATTTTTCACCAGTGCCATTCAAAATTCTAAGATACATTTACAAGTATTACATTCCAGGTAAGCGTACTTTCTAACATTTTAGTGTCCAGCCTAAATAGACCTCAGTTTTCTGACATTTTTAAAGCAGAAAAACAGGGACAGGGGTCCACCAACACTTACTGAGGACTGACATTTGGAGAGCATAAGCAGGAAAAATATATACTAGGTAGGATCTGCAAATATTAGTTCACAACAGTAGCACAAGTAAGTTAACAGCAAGTTAAATATTGCATTGGTATGCAGCTTGGAAAATTCCACCCTTCCCTCTAAAGTGCAACACAACTTACCTCGCGGCTGCTGTTATATTTGTCAAGTAATTTGTAATCACTAGTGCACTGAGCCAAAAGGACATTTTTAAAACAGTGTTAAAAGATCCCCAATTTAAACAATTAGACGGATGCCACCCCCAATGATGCTGGCAGAAACAAATCTACAGTGGATCATTGAATTTAACATACGCATGCAGACATTTTCCTATGCCATACCGTCTTTTTGCAATTTCCAGTATGAGATTGTGGCTGGTTAATTCAACAGCAGTGCTAATCTCATGTTAGAAACAGTAGGCATGAAACGCATGACTCCCGCAGTCTATGGCAACAAAATGCATGCACAGGCAAAACGAATGCTGCCAGAGCTGACCTAAACTTTAAAAGCTGTATTGTCAACAAAAAAAACCTGTACACGCACTTTAAGGCTCCGATTCAAAACACAATGGACAATATGCTCACATACAGAGGGGAAGGACATTAAAGGGTGCGTTTTACTGAATTTTGTGGTGGACTGGAACTCTGAATTTAGCCTGCAATTAGTAAAACATGGCAGGCAGTCAAGCGCCTAATGCATGCTCAGAAATAGATAGGCAGGATTGTGGAACGACACATAAACAATGAAAATCTTAAGGGCAGAATGATTTACAACGAAAAGATGATGCACGCCTCAAAGAGCATCGTGTCGTATAGGAAGATGATACATGCATGTTGTGGTTGGGGATCGCTGAGTAGATGGGGAGTAGAGCAAACAGCTACTATGCACAAGCAAATAAAACATGTGTGCGTACTTCACTCTCCTCTCTCACACTCACTCACACACACAAACATACACACACAGACAACCACACAAACAAACATCCTTTTCTGCATTCAGACATGCAGCATTCACTCACACACAGACAGCAGCACACACAATAAGCATGAATCACATTTACGTTGGTGAATTTCCGTTTAACACTCATTAAGCAGTGAAAGCACTGCTTAGGAAGTGTAAACAGTGGCTGAATGGATATGACTGATGTTGGATCTACATACTGACACTAACACACTATCACACATGCAACCACAGCACGGTAGATGAGACCAAAACCGCGGACTTATGTAAACATCGGGTGGCATATTACAGGAGAACAAAAACTACAGTACTATTTAACAGCAGAAATTGGGGGTATAATGTTATATGCAGGATCACAAACTGAACAAAACTTACTTAACAATAGCAGCTACTAATTTCTGTGTCCAGAGATGTTGCCTGCAGCTTCACAGAAGGGAGTATTCCAATGCAGTTTTTCGTCCGGAAGTAAACAGTGGTAGTAAAAAGAGTTCCACATGCAGTTATGTAGTACTTCATGGTACCCAAGAATGGGCTGGCCTAGAAATTGTCTATGTCACAGTGTGGGAGGATCTGAAGGAGCGGGAACTACTCATATGACTGTGTCGAAGGTAAGTCAGGAAGGGGGAGACAATTTGCAACTGAAAGGATGCGATACTAAAGAATGGGGGATGGGCTTTCCTGCCCTATGCTTCGGAAAAGTAGAAATGTAGAACTGACAAATCTGTTTCTGCCTTCTCATAAGTGCAGGTGGCTGGGATGAGTGTACAAGGATGGAACACGTCTCACGGTTGAGCTAAACTGTGTGTAAGCCCGGAGTTTTCCTTTAAGAATCACCATGAGACAACAGGGGGCAGGAGATTAAGCATACAGAACCATGCCTGGCACGTTGAAGCAGAAGGCATCAAATGCCCGATCCTTCTGCAGAATATTCTGAGAAACTTTCTCAGCTGACAGCTGCTCTGGGAAGTACAAAGATCTATTTTCAGTAAACCCCACCCATGAGTAAGGTACAGCTAGGCATTCCGTACATCCACTTGTGTGGATCTGCAATTGTTGTCGTTAACTGAAATACCATGGCATTTTGCCCTGAGGGTAAAGTCTAATTCTCTGACAAACTGCCATGTTTGCTTAGTAGAAATGTATTATTTCCTCCCTGCTTATGTACCACATCACTTGGTATATTGTCTGTTATCAGGTGAAAGTCTGCTGGTTTCTAAATTGGCTTGAAAGTCTTAAGAAGTCAGGTTTACTGGCATTATCTCTTTCAGACTGATTTGTCTTTTGATGTGGTAATTGTTCCGACAGTCCTGAACTCTTAGGCTAGCTGTGTGGACTTCCCAGGCCATGCCCAAGGCATATGTGGTTAACTTCTGAGTATCCAGTTTCTCTGTAAAGATTACAGCCATACTTGATTTTGATGTGAAAAATTTGCCGTGTGATATATTTCCTTATGCAGAGGAGTAAGGGGATAGTGCCCTTTGGGAACTGTGTACGCTGTTGCCAAACAGACTTGCTATATCACTGCAGTTTCTTCATGTGTAGCTTCACCAGCTGGATCATGAAGATAGCTAATGACATATATCTCAGGAACTTCAGGAATTCTCTTCAGGACACACAGTTCCTTCAGGTCATTTCTTAAAAAAAATAAATAATCAAGAAGTCTAACTTGTTCTGAGGAAGGAAGATCTTCTGCTTGAGACAGGCCAGCTGTGAAGACCACTGTCTTAAGAGCTTCAGATTTAATTTAGATAGGTTGAGAGAGAGAAACCCACTTTCTGAAGATATTGTAGAGTGTAAGTTAATATATTCTGTAACAGCTTCCAGGGCCTGGATTAGTTAGTCATCCAGATAAGGATGCATGCATACACTTTGATTCTGCAGTGAACTATTACCACAGCCAGGATTTTTCAGAAAAATCAAGAGCTAAGACAAACAGCAGAGGGAAACTGAGTGTAATGTGATAAAGTGCCAGTGCTTTCTGTGTATGGGAGTATCCAGGTAACCATCTTTCATATGCAGAGTTTACCATCAGGGCCTAATAAAACAAAAGCATGTAGGTCAAATATTTTGAACTTTGTATCCTTTAGAATCTGTTTAGATTTGACAGATCAAGGACTGGCCACTAATATGTTTCTCTTTTCTTGGCACTAGGAACAGCCTTGCATAACACCCTGTGCTTCTCTCTTTCCTTGGGACTTTTATTGCCCCCAGTTGCAGCAGTATTTTCATTAGAGACTGTATTAACCTCCATTTGCAGCAGTATCTCCAGAAGAGCCTCTACCAGACGTTGAGACAGTATCTACAGCACCTGCTTTCTCTAGCTATTTTTCGTCCAGTTTTCTGCAAAAAAGAGTCACTGAGAAGAAGTGTGACCTAGTCACTGTGCTCCTTGTTTTGGTCCTGGACAGGTTTTCCTCAAGGTTTCCTTTCATGTTTACATTGTTATTTACATTTTTGAAAGACCTTCCCTTTGCAGTTTTTCTTTGGTCTGGCAATGGTACAAGGACTAATGCTTGTAGGAATAGCTCGTATTGTACCTGAGTTTTCCTGCTTTTTAAAGATGTATTGAGCCAGAGATCAAAACAACAACTCCTTGTCCAAAGGTACACTGAGAAGTTGTGCCCTCACACATTCTGGAAGGAGCTGTATCCTCAAGCCAGGTATGATCCTGTAGAAGTAACCCTGAATGCTTCATCCACAACATCATAACTACATCTCATAGCATGTCAGACCACCTGCAGAGCAGCCTGGGCATGTTTGACTAGTTTAACTATATACTCCCTTTGGAGGTTGTACTCAACCATCCATATTTGCTCTGCTGAAGGATTTTACCTTGGTAGGTGATCATGTGGATCTGACAGCTTATAGTTCTGAGGGCCAGGAGTTGCTAAAGTGTAAATCTTCTTCTTAAACTTTTGTAAGACCTTGCTGTCCCAAGCAAAGGCTAAAGTATTCTGGGCTGGAATCAACTCTGACTCCATAGCAGTATCCATGAACACCACCACTGAATGTGGCACTGGATTCCTATGTTAATACTGGAAGGGATTCTGGATCCTGTAAAAATGATCAAGCTTCCTTGAAGCTGGGAGGGTAGGGAGCCTTGTTCCAGGGATGATGTACTCAATCTTCCACCTATGACTCAAGCATCAGAGCAATAGCAAGCAGCTCTGTAGCAGCCAAGCACAAAACATCTAAATATCTATTTTTGGTACCCAAGAGTTCTCTAGCTAAACATTTGAAGTGAGCCCTAGTTAAAGACAGACTCTCTCCAAATTAGATATCATCTATTGGAGAACCAGAAGATGGTGTTCTCATCATACATGTTACACCTTAAAAGGGAGGATACTTGAGTGTTCTGTTTCATCTGCCCTTCAGTTTCAGAAATTGAACAGACAGTTTTATCCAGTGGAAGATCAATATTCCTCTCTTAAGAAGGAACAGTTCCAGAATTTTGTTCTAGACTGCAGGTCTTGAAAATGAGAGAAAAATTACCCATATCTACCAGTACTGAAATAGAAGCTAGGAGGGGGGTTTGGCTGAGAACCCACATTGTATCATTGATATTGGCAAGACCTGCAATATGGTGGTTGCCTGATCACTGAATATCTCGGTCCTCAGTATGATCGAAGGCACCACCTCAGGAGACAGGATTCATGAGAAAGAATTGTATACTTCAGTCCTATAATTTCATGCATCACCTCAAACCAGGATAACAAACATTTCCCCATCCCTAGATGTGAAAATGAAATATGTGTCATATGAATACTTGGGAACTGGAATCTGGACTGACGATAGGTAAAGCAGCATCAGGTTGGGAGGACATGTATGCAACAGATGGCACATTGACCTCCTAAGGGGTATTGACACAGGCCTTAATAATACCTATAGTCATAGCCAGGGACTGTGTAAATGTCTCAGTGGAGCCACCAATTACAGGCTAGAAGAGATGAAACAGTCATCCCTGGTCTCCCATTTCTTCTTGTTCTACTCAGCTCACTTCTCCATGTGCTTTCTATGCTTTTAGGCAGGACACATGAAGAAGCTGACTAGTGAGGTTTGTCTGGTATGGCAGTGTGAGGGGGTAAGGATCTCTGTGTTTTTTATGCCAGGACAGGTCTATAGAACTTTCTCCTTTCTTTTACAAATCTAGAACAAGACCTGCAGAAGGATACATCATGCAAAAGCCCTATACAAAAACCACATTGAGCAGAAGTCCCTATGGGGGAAATCTGATGCCGATATGCATGCTTATTGTATTTACCAGGAGTGAATATACATATTAAGGCCCATGGATACCTGTAATCATGGCAGAATAACAGTTTTTACAACCAAAACAACATTCTGGCAATAACAAAGAAAAAAAGATCTTCTCTAATGGCATACATGTCTACCCAGTTCAGTATCATGACCGAACTGTCAAACTACAAGATGCCTAATAATAATGCATAGGACTGAAAGTAACATGTCAAGAAAGAAATGAAGATGGTGTGCTTTTGCTCTGCTTTATACCAGGAGAATGACAATGCCACTGGGGAGGAGGAGTCAGCTCTGACTGGGGGGATGCAAAGGTATGGAAATTAAGCTGAACATTAAACCTCACTTGTGGCCGAGTTCTCAAAGAAAGGTTATGACTACAATAATTATCCATAAGAATAGCAGGTACCAATATTCAGAGGGTGTGGAATGTGGTATTAATATCGGGGTTGTTAAGCCTAAAATTTCAAGATGTTACAAAATTACAATGGCCTTATGTAGATAGAATAGCTAAAGTTTAGACAAGTGAAGAATCAGTGAAAGGATGTATTGAGTTGAGAATTGATGTAGCTGTTGGAGCTTTTCTCCTCAGGCTTCCACTGAAAAAGGACCTGTGTCTAGTGGACTTTCCCGGTTATCAAATGTAAAATAAAATAAAATAAATAAATAAAATAAATAAATGAAACTATACAGAGATGAAATACAGGACTGTCCCAAGACATCACTGGGCGAGGAAGAAAGATCAGACTGGACATTCTGAGACCTAGGCAGGACAAAATCTTGGCAAGCTAGACTGCCTTGCAGGAAAAATATATATATATATATATATATATATATATATATATATATATATATATATATATATATATATAGGATAATTATGGGAAATACAGTGGCAGCAGTGGAGATATGTAGATGAGAATACTACACATATGGTATAAAACCACAGTTAAACTTAAACAGGAAGGAATAATTGAGGATGATAATTATTGGAGACAGGAAAAGAAAAATGGAGAAAATGTGTGGTGCGACTGTGCAGTTAAAATGATGGTACAATAAAGGGAAACAGTGGAGTAGGATGATGTGCACTGACAGCATCAAGAGAGCCATGCATACAGTGAATATAAAAAGTTTACACACCCCTGTTACAATGCCAGGTTTTTGTGATATAAAATTGAGACCACAATAAATAATTTCAAAGCATTTCCCACCTTTAATGTGATCTATAACCTGTATCATTCAATTGAAAAATAAACAAATCTGTAAGGGGTAAAAATATAAAAAAATAAAAAAATGTACAATATGCTGGTTGCATAAGTGTGCACACCCTTAAACTAATACTTTGTTGAAGGACCTTTTGATTTAAATCACAGCATTCAGTCTTCTTGGGTAGGAGTCTATCAGCATGGCACATCTTGACTTGACAATATTTGCCTACTCTTCCTTGCAAAAGTGCTCCAAATCTCTCACATTGCAATGGTATCATTTGTGCACAGTCCTCTTCAGGTCACCCCACAGATTTTCTATTGGATTTGGGCTCTGGCTGGGTCATTCCAAAACTTTTTCTTCTGGTGAAGCCATTCTTTTGTTGATTTGGATGTATGCTTGGGGTTATTGTCATGTTGAAAGGTGAAATTCCTCTTCATCTTCAGCTTTCTAGCAGATGCCTGAAGGTTTTGGGTCAAAAGTGAATGATATCTGGAACTGTTCATAATTCCATCCACCTTGACTAAAGCCCCAGTTCCAACTGAAGAAAAGCAACCCCAAAGCATGATACTGCCATTACCATGCTTCACCTTGGGGATGGTGTTCTTTTGGTGATGCAAAGTGTTGTTTTTGCACCAAACGTACCTTTTGGAATTGTGGCCAAAAAGTTCAACCTTTGTCTCATCAGACCATAACACATTTTCCCACATGCTTTTGGAAGACTTGATGTATTGTTTTGCAAATTTTAGCTAGGCCTGGATGTTTTTCTGTGCAAAAAAAAGGCTTCTGTCTTGCAACCCTACCCCATAGTCCAGGCATATGGAGAATACGGGAGATTGTTGTCACATGTAGCACACAATCAGTACTTTCCAGAAATTCCTGCAGCTCCTTCATTGTTGCTGTAGGTCTCTTGGCAGCCTCCCTGACCAGTTTTCATCTTGTGTTTTCATCAATTTTGGAGGGACATCCAGTTCTTTGCAATGTCACTGTTGTCCCATATTTTCTCCACTTTTTGATGACTGTCTTCACTGTGTTCCATGGTATATCCAATGCTGTAAAAATGTTTTTGTACCCTTCTCCTGACTGTTACCTTTCAACAATGAGCTCCCTTTGATGCTTTGTAATCTGTCTGCAAACCATGGCTTTTGCTGTAGCAGGCAACTGAGTAAATGTCAGGGAAATCCTACTAGGACAGCTGAACTTTATTTGGGGTTAATCAGAGTCTCTTTAATTGATGGCAGGTGTGTATCCAAAGACTGAAAGCTGTAATTAAATCAAAAGGTGCTTCAACAAAGTATTAGTTTAAGGGTGTGTACACTTATGCAACCAGCGTATAATTAGGTTCATAGGTGTGTACTAGGCTAATGGCCCTGGAGCCTGTATAAGCCTAGCCCAAGAAGATTCCCTGGCATCATGCTGCCCAAAGTTAGTTCCCAGTGCCCCTGTCAAGCAAGGCCACTGATGTGATCCCGGGGTGAACTTCTTATTGCCCATCCACTCATCAAGATTTCTCTTAAAGAGGGCCAATGAAGTGCTCTGCTTGATGTGAATGGGAAGTTTGTTCCAGTGTATGGGAAGTCTCTGGGTTAGGAACCTGCCTCTCCAGCATGTTCTGTTTATTGTGGTAATGAGGTTTAGGTCCCTGAAGTGTGTGGCACAGTGGGATTGGGATTTCATTAGGTGTAGCATATCTAGCAGCTCTGGGTCAGACATGGCTTTGTAGGTCAAGTGCAGATCACCTCTAAGTAGGTGATAAGAGACAGAGTATAGCTGGAGTTTTTTTGAGTCTGTCCGTATAGGGCATGTGTCTAAGGCCTAAGATCATCTTAGTGAGGTATTTTGTGGCCTTTCCAGTTGTTGTAGGTGTCTAGTGAGATACATACCAAATGGGGCACTGTATTCTATAATAGGTCTAATGAGGGATGAGTAGAGAGGGATTATGACCTCTTTCTTCCTGGATGAGAAACCTTTTGTAATGAGATGTGCCACATCGAAGGATCTTCTGACTACAGTGGCAATGTAGTTATCAAAGGAAATGTTGCTGTCAACCTGTGCCCCCAGGTCTCTTATCACACCTTCAGTGTTTAGTGGACTACCACCTATGTGGTAGTTCATGGGCACCGCATTTTTCCCAAAGGGAATGACAATGCACTTTTTGGCATTGGGCTTAAGGCCATAGTTCTGGCACCAGTCATTGGTGTCAGTGAGGCCTTTTTGTAGAATGTCTACATCAGTTGGAGAATCAGTAATGGCTTCCAGTTTACAATAATCTGCGAACTTGGTCAGCCAGAGTCCCTTTGTGTTGGCTTGAACTTCAGAGAAGTAGATGCCAAACAGGAGAGGACCTAGGACTGATCCCTGTGGGACACCATTTGTAACTGGTCAGATTTGGAGTCTGCTACTTTCACAGTGGTTCTATTAGTGAGCCAGTTGGCAACCCATCTTATGACATAGGGGTTTATTCCTAGTTTGGTGAGTCTATCTATGATTCTTGAGTGAGGAATGGTGTCGAAGGCCTTGGCAATATCTAGGTAGGCTGTGTGAACTACCTTACCCTCATCCACAGCTCTGGTGACAGACTCGAAAAAGTCAGTCAGGATGAGCAGGCATGATGTACCTTTTACAAACCCAAACTGCGTGAGGTCCAGAGTTTGGAGATTCCCTATGTCCTTATTTATAAGGTCCATGATTATGCGCTCCATAGCCTTACATATCAGGCTCATCAGGCTAATGGGGCAGTAGTTCAGAAGGGGCTGTAGTCACCACCCCCTTCTTTGTGGAGAGGGATGACCGTAGCAGTGCGCCATTTTGTAGGAAAAGCCTGAAATGAGGCTGTGATTGAACAAGGTGTTCAGGTGTGGTGCCAGCTCACTTTGTAATTCATGTAGAACACAGCCAGTGTATGTTTTTTATTTTTTTTATATTTTTTCCCCTAACAGATTTGTTTGTTTTTCAATTGAATTGTACAGGTTATAGGTCACATTAAAGGTAGGAAAAGTTTTGAAATTATTTATTGTGGTCTAATTTTTTATATCACAAAAACCTGGCATTTTAACAGGGATGTGCAAACTTTTTATATCCACTGTATATGTTGTTGAGGATAGCTTAGAGCTGCTTGACAATGATGCACTAGTGAGACTTCATTATTTGGCCTTTAGGAGGAAATCAGAAATTACTGATGCTCGGAAGCAGACAGGACAGGAGGACAAGGCAGTTTCTGCTCAGAAAAACAAGCATGAGAGGTGTTAGGATACCAGTAGAGTCAACCAGATTTATATGGTCATGGGATAAGAATAAGAGTGACAGAATGTGGGGAATTTTTCTCAACTATTATGACATATTAAAGTTGAATGTGGCAAGTGTTAGCATGCTAGGTGAAGATACATTTTTTTATTCACTGGGAGGGGTGCCGGGAAAAAAAATGTTATACTGATATCTTTTATTTCAGAATTATATAACTGTTCTTTGCACCGTTTTTTTTTATGATTGCTATAACGAGATAAATATGGATATGTTTTATGAAATTCTTAATCCGTTGATCCACAACCACTTTTTCCCATTTTTTACACATGGGATTGGGGTGTCACATCAACAGTGATGATCAGCTAGAGTTAAATTATTAATGGAAACAATAAAAACATAAGGAACATTCTCAAAAGGAAACGTATTGCTATGTAAGTGACAGAAAACCAGCTACTTCTTGTGGCAAAAAAAGAATGGACAATGGCCTGAGATGTAATTCCTATTTTAGTAGTATGTCAAATGATGCAACAGATTAAGGGAGAAGACCAGATTTACACTGGGGAACATCATCAAACTCTACGTCAGAACAAAAGGCAAACATCTGTCTGCATCCAGTGCCACAGATAAGGATTTGTACTGCAGCAGTAACCGTAAGATCAATGTTGCATCTGCCCTGCAAGGCTGTAGTGGCAAATCCTTTCTTGCTTGGGCATATTTATCTGTAGGATATAATGTCTTGAGAAGGTGTGGATCATCATGGATGACAGTCCATTTGACTGTTTTAGAAATATTTTGGGCTAAGATATTTCCAAAGAAGGCTGCTGTCCTGAGAGTGCACTTTAACCCATTCCTGCAGCCTTTTTTCCATGGTGTTCATAGTAGAAATCAACACAGACATTTAGAGCATGTTTGGGGACTGTCTGCTCTAACTACCTGATATAAGCATACAGACAGTTGTTCAGTTTGGCTGAGGCCATTTATTAGATGTAAGCTGGCCATGCAACTCCATAGGCTGTTGAGACTTTATTAATTTAATGTTGGTTAATAAAATGAGTGAGTTTCTCTATGGTCTTTTTTTTTTTTTTGTCATGACAGGGGCCACAATACAAAGACTTCAAGCACTAAACTACAAGTAAAGGACATGTAACTAACAAATAAATACCTGGTAAAATAATGAATAAAAAATTCAGCAAAAGAAACATTACAGCTCCACTTGATATACAATTGTCTGGGAATTCACTGCTTAAGTAAACTGAAATACATATATAGAGAAAGCAAATTATGTCATATTGTAAGCTATTCTGCTTTTTTTGCCCCTCCCCCTCATTGTTCCATACCGTCCAGTCCTACCACAGTGCTCCAGTCCATCACCAGTTCTGCCAGCTCTTTCTTCCATCCCTGAACTAACTCTAATTCTGGGCTGGGGACAGCATGAGACTTGAGGACATCCTGGAGGGGTCTTGCCAGCAACTGCTTCAGTGAGGGGGAAAGATTTTTTTGTTATGATTTACTCTTGTTTTATTCTTCCCCTTGACTTGCACGTATCCTGCAATGTTGTCCAAGCACTACTCCCCTCTATGGACCACACATCCCCTCAGGGTTCACTGAGAAGAATGCAGCTCAGACATTGGTTTAGGAAATCATGCATGATGCTGATGACACAGCAGTTTGCAGGGTGGTCACCCAAGAGACCGTGGCCAAGATCAGCTCTGAGCTTTGGGTCTGCAAAAGAGACTTACCACATCCACAGTCATCATAGTCATCCAGTGGGATATCCCCAGTGTCCCAATGCCTTTCACAATGTTTCTTGTTAAAGTGAATTTTTAGATGAAGGTTCTTAGAGGCCTTGGCCATTACCATAGCAGCAAGGTGCCAAGCATGTGCCCCTTTCTTGGCTGTGAATTCCCAAAGAGACTGAAGCCTTTTATGGCTTGTCCTCGGGGTGAAACAGACAAATTGTGGACATGAGTCCACATTGTGCTGTGAGCGGAGGTAAAATAAATACCGGTTTTTGAAAGTTGTTTTGGGGACTCTGTTTCCTGCACACAGTGCAGTTATTTACTTTAACCACAAACAATCATTTGCCAACATTCCTGTTCAGGGTCTACTTGTACTGTCACATTGTCTGCATACAGCACGTTTGTTAATCAGTTCCCTATTACCTGCTAGCTTGTGTAATCCTTTATCAGTATGAGCAGGAGTGGGCTCTGAGATGAACCCTAATGCACACGCACTCTCGTGAGTCCACTTGCATCCTGAGCAATAACCATTTGAAATGCTAAGTCCTAGAATGTGGAGACTGAATGACTGAAAATGCATACTTCCATATACCAAATCTGAGGTTGCCATTTCTCAGTATATTCTCTTTTCTCTGAGATAGGGAGATCTCTATGTTGTTATATATAAGTTTGGGGTGGGGGGCTTACCCTTACACATCAGGCAGTGCAGGAGACTTGTTTCCCTGCAAAAAAACAAGTTTAAGGGAGATAAGTGATGTTTGATATTGACTTTTCATCTGCATTTTTGTCTTTTTTGGCATTTTAGGACTCATCACTGCAAGCCTCTGCATTTCAGTAGTGAGCCATCATAAGTCCTTGTATGTGTTGCTGAGATTTAGAACCATCACATAACTGCCAAAGTTGTCTTTCTTGAGACCTTGTCATATGATTTCTTCAAGTCTTTCCTCATCTATGCCTTCTTCTCCACTTAAACATTGGGTCAGTAACTTGTACTATATTTTTAGCTATACTGATGGCATAAACTGATAAAGCCCTGACTGCAACCCAGGTTCAGCTAAGAGGTCAGGTGATTGATGGTACTGGCAGGGAGGATGGGCAGTGTAGGTGGCTTTCTGGATGGCTTTACAAGCAACTCTGGTGGTGTAAATCAAAGGTCTCACACTAAAAGCAGGAAAAGAAGGAGCCAGTCTGGGAGTGGTGTACTCTGTGGCAGCCCATGTCAGTGATGGTAGCTCCTGTCTTTGCATGAGAGGGCAAGTACATGTGTGGACTTGGTGGGAGTATTAGGATCTTCCTTTGGTGATGCAAGTGTGTACGTCCCAACCTAGAATTGGGGGGGGGGGGAGTAGGGCTATAAACACAAAATGCTCTTTATTGCTGAAGTGCATGCAGGAGCACAAGCACCCCCCCACTCAGGCTGCATGGATGACGGTCCCCCATACAGGCACTTGCCTCAGGAGATATACAGTGATGCTTCCTTGCCACCAGGGAATGATGTACAACTGGAGATGCATGGTATTTGGTCCCCAGAGGGGTGAAAAAGATAAAAGGAAAAAAAAAAATCTATAGCATCCTTATTTGAATTCAAACTGGTGATCTGACACCTTACTTTCCACTTCTGTGTATATGCGTTTATCACCCTTTCCAGAAGTTGACCTATTATTATTATTATTATTATTATCCCTGAATACTTTTGTTGTGCTGTGAATGGTGGAGCTGTGCCTATTGGTTCTGTTATTAACACTTCTGCAGAAACTAGTCTTCATAGTTTCCCCAGAAATACAGTTAATTTTTGTGTGTTGATTAGTAAGCCAGGTCCAGAAACAGAGCTTAGGCCACTTTGGTGACTTTTAAGGTATTAGGAAATTGTGAGCTTTAGTAGTCTCTATATAAAGTGGAATTAAGCTATGACAGATCCAAGGAAGATCATTTATGACTATTGAGAATAGTAACAGACTGAATGTGAAGCCCCGGGGGCAACGTTAGAGAATTTTAAGCTTTTTGTGTGCGGCAGCGGTTCTGAATGATAATCAACATAATAATCAGTGTTGCTGTGTTTTTATAACTTGGTGGCTTTTGCTTGCCCACCTCTTACTATAAATTTGGTATTGGACACTCTTCCTAGTACCATCGCATCAGCTCATTCTACTGAGTACTGTGACATCATTTGGGAAGGCCCACCCCCTTAGCTTCTTAACCTTGTATTATCTTCTGATTTCTCCCTTTCTACTTGACAAAAAAATACACTATTCAGCTGCTTTTATTGTATCTTATTGTACTTATACTGTATTTTTTCCTACTTTATTTTGCTTTTGCTGCTTGTTCTTAAAAGTATTAAATTGCATTTATTCTGCTGCATTTATTACTGCATGTTAGTAGCCTGATTAAATTGACAACAGTATTCTACTCAACTGCTACTTTTTTCCTTTGATGGCCAACCTATGAGACGTGTGTCAAAGGTGACATGCAGTAATATTTTCAGTGACATGCTGACTTATCATAAAAGTTAAAGAAGACCTGATTATTTATTTATTTATTTTTATCCGGAAATAAAGTGGTTTATGCAGATGTTCAGAGTTTACAATGTAAACCCGGAAACTCAGAATTCAAAGGTGTCTACACCTTTCTTCAAGCTGACTGGTTATCTGAACTTGCAGATTAACCAATCAGCACAAGATTCAGCAGCATGCAAGAGAAGGAAGCTGAAGTCTGTCCAGTCCACCCGCACTTCAGACTTCATTATAATATTGGCAGCATCACCTCTCCACAGTGTCAGGAAGGGGTAAGATAAGTTGTGAAAAGCGTATTTATTTAAAATGCAAGCAGCATTAAAACTAAAAAAAAAAATGAAAACAAGTTTAAATAAGCACCTGAGAGACAGCTGACCGTGACCACCTTCTTATCCAGCATGGAAGAGGGACATCTGTGTGTCTCAAGTTGCAATCACCTATGACTGATATGTTCCATTCACTGCACAGGCTGTCTTTAGCACACTTTATTTTTGGTGCACTTTACACTACATAACTAAACAAGAAATATGTATTTAATATAAGTTCTTCCATCCTGAAATTTTAGAACTTCAGATCAACCAAAATAACAAATAGCATGATGGGGGTAGGTATGGAATGGTCACAAACATAGCAGGAGGGGGACAGTGTAGGTATGGAATGGACGAAGGTATAACAGGAGGATGACGGATAGGTTTGAAATAGCAGCATAACATGAGAGGAGAGGGAGGGGAGTGGGTAAGTATGGAATGGATAAAATCATAGCATGAGAGGGTAGATATGGAATGGCTGCAAGCATAACAGGGGATGGGGTATGTTGGAATGGACACAAGCATAACGGGGGTAGGTAGATGTGGAACTGACTGCAGTATAACAGGAGGGGGATGGATAGGCATGGAATAAACAGCAGCATAACACGAGGGGGAGGGGATAATATTCTATCAGAGAAAGAAAAGACAAAATTATTAGGATGGTACTGGCACTACCTAAGACTTGTAAAGAATTGTTTTACTTTTGTTAAGCAGGGGAGGTGGGGGGGGGGTGATACGCCAGCAGAGTCAAGTTAGAGCATTTTCCAACTTTTTGACATGCCGAGCCCAAAAGGTTCATCAAAACTAATTTATCCTGTTTTTTTTTTTTTTTGCGGTTATGACTGATTGTATGCACTTTGAATTTTTAGTACTTCTGCGCTTTTTAGCATAGACTAGACTCAGTCTTCCTAAATCTAGACTGTCTTGTTTCACTTGGGCACTAAAATGAGCTCTTCACTGAGATACTGAAAGATCTGAGGCATCCATTGCTTCTAACTATCTACAAGTGCCTGTTTTTGCTCTTATATTGCACCTTTAATTTCTATTTGCATTATGCTGTCTCATTGAATTGTCAGAAATGTTTTTGGCCACATTTTACTGCATACTGTACTAATCTGGCTGTATAGCCCAATTCCAGGTTTGCTGTTTCTGGGTCTATTTTGTAACTACTGAGCATCAAATTAAAGCCATCTTCTGGAGAAGGTCTTTCTGCACCCTTGCAGGAAGAGAGTGCTGTCTGGGTCCCATCTAATCGAGGGTGATTGGACTAGAAGTTAGAGAGTGTATCCTTATTGGCTAGTTTGAGTTAAAAAGGTTATTTCTTGTTTTATTTAAGCCCTGTGTCTGCGCTTGCTTACGTGTAGTGCGTCATCATGCCGCATAGCGGTAGTTACTGTTGGTGGTTAAAGTCGCAAATGTTTTGCTTGTTAAATTTTCCCTTAGCACTTTGCTTGTGGTCCTCCAGAGGTTGTTACAGCCCTGCTGTACTGTCAGGTAGAACACTAAGCCTAACCTCAGAGGTACCAACACACCTCTCACCCACTAGCCATGCCTAAGTGTAACCTCTCTTCTTGACCATATAAATTTTCCTAACATTATGGACATACAATTTCCCACAGTTTCTCCATCCAACTTGGTCGACATGGGCATCTTGAGACAGTGTAGTAGCTGCCTCATGTTCACCAACAACCCTCTACTCCTAGTCCATACAAAACATGTGAGAGATGCAATTATATTAAGAACCTTCAATCCATGTTCTCTCACACACCATTCAGTACATATGACAATGAATGGGTTGTCAGCATGCACATCTCACCTCCTACTCCATCCAAACCCACATCACACATACCTACATATGCGGAAGTCCTCACCAGAAACATACCAAAACACCAGAGACCTCTCTAAAAACAAACACAAGCATGCTACACATAATACCTCAGCGGAACTTTAATACACATAATAGCTCACAAACCCGTGTCTCACCTGTCAAACCCTTAAGGCTAAACATAAATTATAAGTCATTCCATCCTGAGACACACAGATGTCCATCTTACCAGGCTGGATAAGGAGAAGGTCACAGTCAGCTATGTGACAGGTGCCAGGATCCGCCATATTACACAAACATAAGGCATTCTTTAGTTACATCTGTAATGTAAAAGGAAAGGTCCAGACTTGTGCCGAACTGGAAATTAATGATACCACATATACTGAGCTTGTGGACATTGCTAACCTGTTGACAGGTTCTGTGAAAACTTCACTCCCCTGTCCCTGCCACACTTACCCCTTGACATCCCTACCATCTATCCTCTACCTTGTATCTCTAAAGAGCAGGTCATGAACATCCTCTCTAAGGTCAAAAACACAGCATCTATAGGACCTAACTTCTCAGCCTGCATCCTACATGGGCTCAAACAAGAATTAGCAACACCACTGGGTACTCTTTTCAATCATAGTCTAAGCACTGGCTTCATCTCAGCTGAATAGAAAAAGGCCACTGTTATCCCCTTGCACAAAGGTGGTGCTTCCACTGACCCCTGAACTACAGATCCATTAGCCTGACTAGCCTTATCTGCAAGGCCATGGAGCGTGTCATCATGGACCTTATCAACAAAAATATTCATAATCTGCAAACACTTGACTCTACTCAATTTGGATTTGTCAAAGGGAGATCATGCCTGTTAAACCTGATGAACATCTTCAAGACTGTCACCAAGGCCCTTGATGAGGGGAAATATGTGCATACAGCCTACCTAGACTTAGCCAAGGTTTTTGACACTATCCCCCACTCAGGCATCATTGACAAACTCACCCAGCTAAGTATCAACCCTTATATCATTAGATGAGTTGCTAACTGGCTCACTGATACAACCCATATAGTCAAAATAGGGGAATCCACCGCCAGCAGCAGACCTGTAACCAGTGGTGTTCTACAGGGATCAGTCCAGGGACCTCTACTGTTTGCAATCTATTTCTCAGAAGTACAAGCTAAAACTAAAGGTCTGTAACTGACAAAGTTTGCTGATGATTGCAAACTGGGGAGTGGTCATAGAATCTCCAAATTATGTCATCATCCTACAAGAGGGTCTTGCACAAACAAATGATTGGTGCCAAAGTCATGGCGTTAAACTCAATGCAAAAAAATGTGTTATCATCTCTTTCAGTAAGAGCAATGTTTTTGCTAACTACCACATCAATAACAACACCCTAAGTATGCACTCAGTGGTGAGAGACCTGGGCACACAGGTTGACAGCAACCTTACCTTTGATCACCATGTCTCCACAGTGGTAAGAAGGCATTCTGTATTGCTCATCTCATAAGTAAGGGCATTGCCTCCAAAAAAAAAAAAAAAAAAGATGTTATAACCTCCCTGTACTCTTCCCTTATCAGGCCAACAATGGAGTACAATGCCCCTTTTGGTATGTACCTTTCCAAGCACCTGCAACAACTGGAGAGACCACAAAGGTTCTTTACAAGGAAAACTCAAGGTCTTCAGCATCTGTCCTATGAGGATCATCTGAAATCACTGTCATTTTATTTTGTTTCATACAGACTACTCGCATATAAGGCAATCTTTGACCCTGCTTTATTGGAAATGCTGCATATCCGTAAGTCAAAAGGCACATGGGTTACTCGGGGTAAAGGCCTTTACCTGGTATGTAACATTAATAGAACCTGCTGGAGGGACAGATTTGTCTACCAGAAGTTACCACACCTTTGGAACAGACTCCCGCTTCATGTCAAGCAGAGCACCTCATTGGCCCTTTTCAAACTCAATCTGTATGATTGAATGGGTAGCGCAAATTAACCCCAGGGGTTCCACCTGTGTCCCTCTTGGGCAGGGGCGATAAGTGCTGATCAGGGAAATAAGGGTAAAACTTGGCTAGGCTTGAAAGGTCCCTGTGGCCATTAGCATAGTAACCTCCTATGATCCTATGAGCAGCAAATTAGTTGAAAATCAATTTTGTCAGGGTTGTACCTCTTCCCCAGAAGTATGCAGCTTCAGAAGAGGTTTGCATCTGTCAGTGTGTTTGAGGGTGAAATCCTTCACAAACAAAGCTCAGGGGTGTGTGCAAAACTCCAATATGTATCACTTGCAGGGACCACAGTCAATATGCTGAATACCTGGCAAGTTTCCCCTTAACATTTAGGACTAAATGCATTATACTGTTTACTATAACTTTGAAAACCTTGTTCATAGGTAGTTATAGGCTAGCAGTGCAGGACGTCATTGAAGAGCCTAACCCAAATTCTCAGTTGCCCCAAAGCACTGACTTAATTGACTTGCTCAAAGTCACACAGTAGGCAAATGAGGGCTGAGGAAATCAAACCCTGTACCACAGTAACTACAACTCACAGTCTTAACCCTGTGTACTAACTGCCAGACTTTTGAAAGGATAACTGATGAACCACTTAAATACTTCACGTGAGAAACCTCAGCTGAAAAGTTTTCATAAAAGTATTGAGTGGTCAGTATTTTCAACTGCAAATTTTATATCTAGAAATATAGCCCCTTTTCGTAATGCTTACTCTGTATGTGATGGGATTTGGTTAGGCAGTAAATAGTAGTATATCTGATGTAAAATCTATGTTGCTTTTTGGAAACAATGTCATACTCGAATATGTATTCTAGCATTTGTTAGTGAATGATTTTTTTCAGATATTTTTACTCATGAGCATACTGTATGCTAGCAATTAGATTGAAATCATTAGCTGATGTGGGATAGGTACATTTGGATGACTGAATGTTTAAAGCTGTGGGGAGTCATTTTAGTACTTAATGTTAGATTATAAATGCTTCATGATTCTTCTGGATGAAGTAACACTAATGGAAATAAAAGTTAAAGAACTAAGAATTTTTCCTAGAAAATGGACTAATAATCCTTGGGAGAAAGTCATCACTCTTATTAAGACAATGACTTTGGATACACTTTCTTCTAATTAATCAAACATGATTTAAGAATTGCTGATTATATAACCTGTTTAAAATTTTTCATTTTGCTATTCCTTCCTTTATTTTTCTGTTGAGGCCTTTGTAAATTTAGTACATAGTTTGTTATAATTTATCATTTAAATTGTGAAACTTATTTTGTTTTTCTTTATTGTTATTGGAAAATTAAATAAAAATTTTGAGCAAAAGAACATGAGATAAATGCATCCTGGTGTTTACATAGCATATGGTGTTATATATGTTTAGGAACTTGATGTGGTATTCAGGATTGTAGTGCTAATCATTTTTGTTGTTGTAACTCTCTCACTTTTTTTTGATTGATTTCAAGCAGAATTGGAGGCATAGTAGCAATGTTTGTAGTAAGGTTCTTGGGTTTGTGGCAGGAATAGTAATAAAGACAACATTAGCAGAAAAGGGTGGGCAGGATCTGTTAATTGTAAAATTTCTACGTTTAGCATGATATCCCAGGCTGTGTTCTACATGAACTACAGAACGATCAGGCACCCCACCTACGTACCATGTTCAATCATAGCCTCACCTCAGGCTATGTGCCCACTGAATGGCATACAGCGACAGTTATCCCACTCCACAAAGGGGGAGCCACCACAGACCCCGGAAACTACCACCCCATTAGCCTAATGAGCCTGGTCTGCAAGGCTATGGAGCGTATCATCATGGAACTTATAAACAATGACATTAGTAATCTCCAAACTCAGGACCCCACCCAGTTCGGGTTTGTAAAAGGCAGATCATGTCTTCTAAACCTGATAGACTTCTTTGAAGCAGTCACCAAAGCCGTAGATGAGGGTAAGGTGGTTCACACAGCCTATCTAGATCTCGCCAAGGCGTTTGACACCATCCCCCACTCTGGAATTATAGATAAACTCACTAAACTAGGTATAAATCCCTATGTCACAAGATGGGTTGCCAACTGGCTCACTGACAGAACCCACAGTGTGAAAGTAGCAGACTCCAAATCCAGCTTCAGACCAGTGACAAGTGGAGTACCACAGGGTTCAGTCCTGGGTCCTCTCCTGTTTGGTATCTACTTCTCTGAAGTACAGGCCAACACAGAAGGTCTTTGGCTAACGAAGTCTGCAGATGACTGCAAACTAGGAGCCATAATCAAAACTCCAAAAGATGTGGACATCCTACAAAAGGGCCTTGCTGAGACAGATGCCTGGTGTCAAAGCCATGGCCTCAAGCTCAATGCCAAAAATTGCATTGTCATTCCTTTTGGTAAAATCTCAGTACCCATGAACTACCACATAGGTGGTAGTCTACTTAACACCAAAAGTGTGATAAGAGACCTTGGGACACAGGTGGACAGTAGTCTCTCCTTTGATAATCACACCGCCACAGTAGTCAGGAAATCCTTCTATGTGGCACACCTCATCACAAAAGGTTTCTCATCCAGGAAAAAAGAGGTCATTGTTCCCCTCTACTCGTCACTCATTAGACCCATTATAGAGTACAATGCTCCTTTTGGTATGTACCTCACAAGACATCTACAACAACTGGAAAGGCCACAGAAATACCTCACAAAGAGGATTAGCGGCCTCAAAGAGACGCCCTATGCAGACTGTCTCAAAAAACTGCAGCTTTACTCAGTTGCATATCGCCTACTCAGAGGCGATCGCTGCCTAACACACAAAGCTATGTCAAACCCAGAGCTTTTAGACATGCTCCACTTAAAGAAATCCCAATCCCTATGAGCTACACACTCTAGGGACCTAAACCTCGTCACCACAATAAACAGAACATGCTGGCGGGATAAATTCCTGTCCCAGAGACTTCCCATACTCTGGAACAAACTACCTATCTATACCCTCATTAGCACTGTTCAAGAAAAATCTTGATGATTGGATGGGAGATAGGAAATTCACCCCGGGGATCACTTCTGTGGCTCTGCTCAACAGTGGCACAGGAAAATAATTTTCTTCGGTGGCGAAAGCCAGGGTACCTTAGCTAGGCTTATATAGGCCCTAGGGCCAATAGCCTAGTACCTACCTATGCTGTTTAGGGAGATTTGGGAATGTTTTACTGATATTAAGAGCTTTTATTGTTTGCCAGAATTTTTAGTTGCTCTGAGTATATTGTTTGGAGTTCATTACAGTGACTTTTTGTGCATTAGTATTGGCCCTACATATGTTTTTAGATTGTGGTATGATGCATGTTTGCCTGAACTGTTGCAGCCTTTTTTTTCCAACCAGGCTCTGTAACACGATTTTATGAATTACTTCAGTTCAGGAATTAACTAACAATTCCCTTTCCTTATAGGATAATAAGTTCTTAATAGGCAGGTGGCATAGTTGACCATATAGAACCTGGTTATGCAATCCAGGTAGCATAGTGGGTGGACTTGTCTCCCCGCTCAGTGAGGGCCATACTGCTCACCTCAGGAGTAAATTTATGATTACTCATCCACTGAAGGCAGATGTGGAAGGAGGCCAGTGCACTGCACTTTTTGGAAAATAAAGGGAGTTTCTCCATTGGTAAGAGGTTCTTTCAGTGAAAGACCCATCCCTCTCCAAGATATATTGCTTATTTTGCAGTGAAAGCAGTCTTGCACTCTTTTCTTAGGGTGTATCATTTGTCTTGGATAGGGCGAACAGATTTTAAAAAGGTGAGAAGTTGTACATGTACAATTACATGAAGGGTTCCTGTGTGTGAGCTCTAATTCAGCAAAAGGAGCAAGAAGGTTAGATTCTGGTATAGACAGAGTTCCTGAAAGAGTAGGTTGCCAGGATGGGATGTTTGTTCACTGATGGGAAATGTTAAGGGAAGGAGGAATCTCCTCAATATGAAGATCAGCTGGCTCCCAGCCCTCATCCAGGATTCCTGCTCTGAAAGTTCTATATCAGGCAATTACTGGAAAATGTGAGGGTGAAATGACATATACCCCTCCTTCAAAATTTCAAGGCCTAGTCCTGGTCCTTTACATTTTGCAGGGTCCTTAACAAGATGGGGCAAGGACATAGCAAAGTCCTCCAGTGACAACCAGGATCACTTACAAGGCTCTGATGGATGTTGATGTGTTCTAGCCATTGATGGTGGACTCCACCTAGCAAGCAAGATCTCCAAAGACACTATTATCAAAATTGACATTACGAACAGTCAAAACTGTTGATGCAAATGCACCAGTGACAACCCTTAACAGATATCTCAAGGAGAACTCCTGCTCTGAGGACAGCTCATTGTCATTACTGTTGGTCAAAACCCAGACTCAAAACAACAAAGGATAATAAACCTAAACAATGATGGTCTTCTTTGCAAAAACACTCATATCAAGGCCCTCAGCAGTAGGCCCAAACACACCAATGACCTCAAGATTGACAAGTGAATGTTGAGGGTGGCATCTCTGAATTTATAATGCTGGAGCATCTACAGAGAGAAGGTTCATGTCAGGCAGGTCATCCCAGGAGAAAAGGTTTATCCTTCCATTGAAGACAGGCAATGAATGCTACAGTGACCTAAATGATAGAGAGTGCTGTTTTTTTCTGTTGTGAGGAGGATTCTTGGCCCTATTCTCTCGTCTGACTCCCTCATACTCGGACAAGGACTCTGATATGCCATCAAGCTAAGGTGGCAAAACTAGATAGTTTCCAGAATAAGCATGTGTCTGAGCAGTGATTCAGACCCAGAAAGTACATAAAATGTTATGTTTGCCCTACAAGGTCACTATGTGGCTACATGGAGCACAGTGAAATAATAGCACAGACATGCAAAAACATCAAAACATGTTGTGAGAAGCATAGGATCAACAAGTGAAGCAGAAAAATGAAACAATTGTTAGAGTGAAGATATATAGAACAGCTTAGTTCTGATCATTTATAAGAGGTGGGAAAGAATCTCCTTTTATAGGTTTATAAATGTCAGGACAGGCAGAATTCAAAGTCAGAATGATGCTGCGTAGCAGGAAAAGAACATTACATCTTACACTGCAGAATGAATTGCATTGCCTGTGATAATGTGGATACCCTCCCCTCAATTTGTGGAGGTAAACATTTTTGTAAATACTTTGGATGTAATAGACTACCCAAAGAGCAATGAATCTCAGAAATCTTCTGTGTTCCTTATGACTGTGGATAAAGAGAAAGATGTGCATGTCCAGTTAGATCATAAGGGCAACAAGATGAGGAGACTGCAGGACAGCTTTCTGAAATTTGTCTGAATAAGGAAAGGTTTTTAATTTTGAGAGATCCAGGATGGATCTCAAAGGCTTACCTTCCTCCTCACCAAGAGTATACAAAAATTCCTGCATCTACTCCTCCTGGGAGATTCCATCTATAGCAGTGCAGAAGACCACCTGGTTTACAGGAAAGCCCAGCTAATGCTTCCTATTCCACAGGCAGAAGTGCCATTGCCATGAAGGGTAGCAGCTGTCAGTTTTATACTTGATTAATGTGCCTTATCTAAAACAGGTGGTAGTCAGGAAAAAAATCTGTTTAAAAAAAAAAAAGTATATTCCGACTAGCAGGTATGTAGGATGAATGGGAAAGTGGTGGTGGTGGTGGTGGTGGATGATATTCCAAACTGGAAAGAACTTCCTTGGGGAGTGGGGGGAGATCATTACTCCATCTGTCTTGTTGCATCTCTGTTTATGCCTCTTCTCCACTGTTCTTTCTTCAAAGGCATTCTTTTATTTGAATTGTTCGATACAAGATTGTTTTTTATAAAGTAACAATGCCTGGTTGAAAAAATACTTATGCTTTGGCTTTGGAGAGTGAAACAACTGTTTGATAGTTTGCATAGCTTTATTTTTCTCCTCCATGTTTTCTAACTTTCTTTGGAGGCCCAAAACATTCTGATCTAAATGTACATTTAAAAACTATCCTTTTACATTATCATCATCTTGTAGATTTTGGAATATTAACAATGCACGTCTCTTACGTGCATCCAAGGCTACTGCTCTAGCACAGCTGTCAAACGAATCATAGCCTCACTTGACTGCATGCTTACTGACATTTAAAGCAGTGTGACAAAGCAAGAGGAGTTTGTGTTAGACAGAAAGCCTGCATCTCTTAAATTTGTATTAAAATCTCACCCCCATGTTATAACATATGTGTCTGACATTTAATAGCTATAATACTCAAGGTCGAGGAAATACAGACCTTCTCCACAAGTCAGTCTAGTACATGACTTTGGCATTGGTAAGGGTACTATTAGCATGTGGCATTTTTAGATTCTCTTGTTTATTTAATTAAATAATTTCAAAGTTTGTGACAGATTTCTTACAGAAGGAATTTTTATTGTCTTGTAAAATCTGTTTTTTATTAAGCTGGTGGTTCAGAATCCAGTTCTAGTGAAACATTATTTTCAGAAATTCAAGACTGGAGGCATGGCAGTTGACTTGCATCCCTTTTTGCCTAGTAGCTTTGTGCAGCATCTGTGGTTACTGCATAGCTCTCTAGCCCTTCAAAGTACTCACTCATAAGATTTTAGTCTCTTTGACTCCCTCCAATAATGAACCAGAAGAAAGATATTCCTCTCATGCTGTACTGTAACCTGAGGGATTCAGACTCAGGTGATTACTCAGAGGCTGGCACAGGATATATGGGAAGCTGAGGCCTGCACCTCCTGCAATGCTGACATATATTCTTCTACAAAACATCTACAATCAAAAATGGCTGCAGCAAGTATCCCTATGTTCAGAGCTTGACCCCTTGGACACAATACCACAAGTTATGGAGCAACTTGGGTTGTTTTCAATATGTTGACATTTCTTTTTCTAACCTACAACCACAGGTTCTTGAATATATTGTATAGGAAAATATAGGATCAAAGCGATTAAAATGTAACAACCTCAAAGGGCCTTTTTAAGTCTAGTCATAATACCCAAACATAATGGACCAGTTTGGATCCCATAGGTTTTGGGTAGGGAATATTTAACTTGGGCATGGATGGCCGAATATTTACAAGCTCCCTCTTTCTAGTAGGGTGTTAGGTAACAGGCCAAGGGTAAATTTATGATTCCTAATTCACTGATCCAGGTTGAATAAGTGCAAGGAAGAACTTTGCTTCACATGAATGGGAAGCCTGTTCCAGAGAAGTGAAAGTCTGACACACGCCTGTTTCTCTGGCGTCTTATTTATGTTACAGATAAGGTTAATGTCCTTAGATCAAGTGTTTCTAATGCTATTTGATTTGCAAATATGCAACAAATCCAATAAGGCATAGATCATATTTTAGTAGTCTGGAGGAGAGCAAGTATAAAGATAAAGCTTTGAGGTGGTCACAGAGAACATGTTGACTGCACTGTTTTTTTTTTTGTGAGGGATCTCTGCAGATGCTTCACTTGCTGCATATGCCTAGTCAGGTACATACTAAAGGGGGCATTGTACTCAATGATTGGTCTAAAGAGGGTTCAGTACAATGGAACAATGTTGGACCTGGATGCCATACCCTTGCTTATAAGTTGTACAACATAGAATGATTTCCTAACTACATTAGACAATGGTCAAGTCACTGTCTACATGTGTTCCCAAATCCCTGGCCACAGGGTCTACCCTTAGGGGTGAATTATCAATGTAGTAATTTTCAGAAAGAGACTTATGGCATGACTCTGACACCAGTTACTACTCTGTGTCAGACTGTTTTGGAGAGGATTTCTGTCATTGGGGGATTCTACGACTGCACCTAGTTTACAGTCATTTGTGTAATTAGTTAGCCAGAGGTCTTTGATGTTAACTTTGACTTCAGAGAAGTAGATGCCAAAGAGGAGCAAGCCCAGCACTGAGCCCTAAGGGACTCCACTTGGGATTTCCCATTTACTGGATGAATTGGGTCGTATCTGTGAGGCAGCTGGCCTTCCCCAGTGGATGACCGGGGGGGGGGGGTTATACCTAATTTCATAAGGTTATCTACAATGCCCAAGTGCAGCATTGTGCCAAATGCTTTAGCCAGATTGAAGTATGATGTATGCACATTTTGGCCTTCCCCATTTCTTTGGTGACTTTCTTAAATAAGTCCTCCAAGTTGAGTAGGCATGACTTACCTTTAACAAATCCATACTAAGTTCGATATGATCATTGAAAGTTACCTGCATTGTAATTTATCATATCCATGATTATTCTTTTTGTGGCTTTACATATAAGACTAGTCGGGCTTATGGGTCTGTAGTTTTGCAGGTCCATGGATTGTCTGCACTTGTACAGAGGGAAAGCAGATGCAGTCCTCCATTCATTTGGCATGAAGCATGTTTGGAGGCTGCAGTTGAATAGTGATTTGAGTGGGCTTGATAAGTCATGTTTCATACTATTAAGAATGCTACTTGGTATATTATTATCAGGTCCTATGGATGCTTGGCTTTGGAGAACAATTTTAGGAACTGTTCCCTAGTGATAGTTGGGGAGCCATGGTTAGAGGCATTTCTTGAGAAGTGTCTGGTGGTGAAAGTGGGCAAAAATGGAGCTGGACATAATGGCTAGTATATATTCTCTGACTGAGTATAGATGGCTCCATTTACAATTAGTTCAACACATTCTTTTGTATTGCCTCTGAGATTGCAGCCATAACTGAAGAATGCCTTATGATTGTCCTTACCCTGGGAGACTACTTTTACCTCAAATTTAACTTGGTAGACTTAATTAGTCTCTTGAGTAGCTTATTAAGTTTGATGAGGAGTTCTTGCCTCGCTGGGCATTGCACTTCCTATTTTTGGAGCTGACTTTCTTCCTTTTGTTATACAAGCTATTTATACTGGGATTCCATCAGTATGGTTTGTTTTTTGAACTTGTCCTGTGCTTATTTTGGAGGTTGGCATAATGGTTAAGGTATTTAACTTATAGACACAAGGTGCAGGGTTTGATTCTTACACGGGGTAATTGATTAGGCTTAAAATGGCCCACAAGGGCAGTTAGCCTCGTACCAGTCTAATCTGAGTACAGTTGCCCTTCTGCAGCTGTATACATGGCTGTACATGGAATTTGTGAATGACTCTGTTTAGGCAGGGGCATTCCCTGGGTTTGTGGGAGGACTTGAAATTTTGCCATGGTGTCACTTAAAAGCCAGAAGTGGAACAATTCCTAAATATTCTAGGGTAAGGTGATGACCCAAGCTTTGTGGTCTGACCTGACCAGTCTGGACATTACAATCAGAAGAGGGTGCAACATTCCCCATGTTTGTGATGACCAAGTCAAGGATGTTTGCACCCCTGGTGGGTGTATGGACTATCTGGAATCCTTTGGCCTGCATGTTTGAGGTTGTGTAGGTTTCACTGTTTACAAAAGGGTAGTTGAAGTTACCCATAAATATGATGTTGGGTAAAATGGATAGTAACTCCATTTCATTTAAGTAAGTAGTGGGAGATTCTTGGGTCATAGCAGTGGTCCTGTAGCTTGCAAGGATATAATATGAGACTTTGCTTGTAGTCAGTTTTATGTGGAGAAGTTCAAGGGTATCATAGTGCCTGACCAACCTTGAGGTTCATAGGTGTGTACTAGGCTAATGGCCCTGGAACCTTTACAAGCTTAACCCATAGGATTACCCTGGCATCATGCCGCCAGACTTTAGATCCCAGTGCCTCTGTCGAGTAAAACCACTGGAGTGATCCCTGGGGTGAATTTTCTATTTCCCATCCACTCATCAAGATTTCTCTTGAAGAGGACCAGTGAGGTGCTCTGCTCGACATGTATGGGAAGTCTATTCCATACCATGGGTAGTCTCTGGGTTATGAACCTGTCCCTCCAGCATGTTCTGTTGATTGTGGTAATGAGGTTGAGGTCTCTGGAGTGTGTGGTGTGGAGAGATTGGTATTTCTTTAGATGTAGCATTTCTAACGGAGCTGGGTCAGACATGCCTTTGTAAGTCAAGCAGAGATCACCTCTAAGTAGCCAATATGAGACAGAGAATAACTGGAGTTTTTTTAGTCTGTCCATATGACAAATGTTTAAGGCCTAGGATCCTCTTTGTGAAATACTTTTGCTGCCTCTCCAGTTGTTGCAAGTGTTTAGTGAGGTACATGCCAAATGGGGCATTGTACTCGATGATTGGCCTAATGAGGAAGAGAGACAATGACCTCTTTCTTCCTGGATGCAAAACCGTTTGTAATGAGATGTGCCACATAGAAGGACTTTCTGACCACAGTGTCACTGTGGTGGTCAAAAGAGAGGTTGCTGTCAAACCAGTGTTCACAGATCTCTTATAACACCTTCTGTGTTGAGTGGATTACCATCAATGTGGTAAATTCATGGGAACCGGGTTTTTCCCAAAGGAGACGACGACACATTTTTTGGCATTGAGCTTAAGGCCATGGATCTGACACCAGTCATTGGTCTCAGAGAGGCCTTTCTGTAGGATGTCAACATCACTTGGGGAGTTAATAATAGCTCCCAACTTACAATTGTCTGCAAACTTTGTCAGCCAGAGTGCCCTCTTGTTGGCCTGGACTTCAGAGAAGTAGATACCAAACAGGAGAGGACCCAGGACCGAACCCTGTGGGACTCCACTCATTACTGGTTGGCAGTCAGCTATTTTCACACTGTGGGCTCCACCTGTGAGACAGTTTGCAACCCACCTAGTGATATAGGGGTTGATGCCTAACTTAGTGAGCTTTTCTATGATTCCTGAGTGGGGAATGGTATCAAAGGCCTTGGCCAGATCACGGTAGGCTGTATGAACCACCTTGTCTTCATACTCAGCTCTGGTGACTGACTTAAAGAAGATATAACCTTCACAAAAACAAACTGTGTGGGATCCAGAGTTTGGAGATTCCCAATATCCTTGTTTATGAGGTCCATGATGATGCATTCCATAGCTTTGCATATCAGACTCGTCAGGCTAATGGGGCTATAGTTCTCAGGGTCTGTAGTTGCTCCTGCTTTGTGGAGAGACGTGACTGTAGCAGTGCGCCATTCGGTAGGGACAAAGCCTAAGGAAAGGCTGTGATTGAACAGGGCACACAGGTGAAGTGCCAGTTCACTCTGCAGTTCACGTAGAACACAACCAAGAATACTGTTAGGTCCCATAGAAGCTGTATTCTTGGCCTTGGATAATGCTGTTTTAACCTGTGCAGCAGTAATACTGGGTGTCTGGCAATCTGCTGGTATTGTGACTGGTCCTTTGGGGGGGGGCAAAGTTGGCATTGAATCTGTCAGCCAGTATTTTGGCAATATCTGTTGGCTCAGTATAGGAGGTACCATTGTGCAGCAGTTCAGACCAAATCTGGGTATTGCTGTGGAGATTCTTTGCATAACTATAGAAGGCCTTGTGGTTGTCTTTACTATCTGCTGCAATTCTGTTTTCATAACTAGCTTTAGAGGATTTGATGAGGGATCTCAACTTTTTGTTGAGGCTGATAAGGGAGTTTTTCCATCAGTTTCCTCCTTCAGTTGTAGAGTTTGTTTATGGCAGGGGACCACCAGATTTACTTCCTTTTTTTGGAGGAGAGCATCTTGGTTCTATTGGGTATGGCAAGATCTATGCATTTGTGTACATGTTCATAAAGTGCATTGGTGTATGATTCGGCAGTCATGCAACTATTCTCCATTTGCATGGGTGCTGTGAAGTTATCCACCTCTGTTTTTAGGAGCTCAAAGTTAGCTTTGGAGAAGTTTTTCATGGTGGTTACCTTTGCAGGGGATGGGAGGGATGTGGATTTCCAAGGTGATTACTTTATGGTTGGATCTAACCAGGGAGGAGTTAACTACTGGTGTAGAGCAATGGTCACCCATGTTAGTAATGACCAGGTCAAGGATGTTGCTACCTCTAATGGGAGTAAGAATGAGCTGGTCCAGGGCATTGGAATTAATGAATTCCAGGAAATGTTGAGCAAGTGTATTGGTATAAGAGTAGTTTTCCCAGTTAATGGAGGGGTAGTTGAAGTCACCCACTATGAGAGTGGTAGGTTGGATGCTAATATTCTCCAGGGTTCTCAGGAACATGGAGTGCAAGTCGTGGGACATGGTTGGGGACCTATAACAGGCTACAACCTCAATTGCTGACTTAACCAGTGTTAGCTGCACTTGAAGCATCTCAAATGCTTTATGTTGGGCAACCAGTCTGGAGGTGTGCGTATCCTTTATGAATATAGAAACACCCCTGCCTTTGGAGCTTCGGTCCAAGTTCTGGGGCTGAAAGGTGTGGAATGAGTTAGTGCAGGGGGTGCTTTCTGCTGCCTTGAACCAAGTTTCTGTTATGGCACAAATGTCGATGTTCTCCATTTTAAGGAGTGCTTTGAGTTAGTGCATTTTGAGATTTAGACTTCTAGCGCTGAGCAGCATGACCCTCAAATGCAAATTTTTTTTTTTTTATGTAAGTTGAGACAACTCCACCTTTAGTCCCTTTTGTGCAGTAGTAGGGTTAAATGTGTGGAAGGCATTATAGCTCTGCATTGCTGGGGTGCTCCCTGCTGGTTTAAACCATGTCTCAGTAACTAAACAGAGATCTGTATTCTATAGTTTTTTATTTTTTATTTATTTTTTTTAGACTCCTGCTTTTGAGGAGTATCATCTTTAGATTATCAGGGGTTGGTTTAGCTAAGTCAGAAGATTTATCAAGTTGGCAATGCCTACAAAAGGTTCTTTGGGGGGAGGGGTGAATAAAGTATTAGCTGATATCTGTAAACCTAAAAGGGATAGATGTAGTCCTTCCCTAGCAAAGCAATATGATCTGTCAACCATATCTTCCCAGGTTGATAAATATTGTTCCTACTTTGAATGACACCCAAAAACTAAGCAAATTATTAAAGTCAATTATCTTCTCTTCATACTGTGGCATAATCTTTGGAGAAGGAAGAATGCTGCTCAGTGCTAGGCTCATACTGACCTGGGGCATGTCCACAGGGGCTATGACTTGAGTCATAATAGTAACGGTCATTCAATGACCTGAATGCATGTGTGATGTGGTAGATCCTGGCCCCCGATAGGCAGATGACCATAACACTTCTGTTTGCTCAGCCTGGTGAGTGCAACATCTGTGTCTCACAATGAAGTCTCCTATGACCAAGACATTGAAATGTGAGGTTATCTGCTTAAGGGGGTTAGATGTTGGGATACTATGAGTTGAGGCATAGTGTATCCTTGTTTGTGTGGCTGAGGATAGTTAGCATAATTTCTACATCTGGAAGACCTTTGAGGTTTGAGAAGCCTACCTTTATGGGAGTCAGCATATGTGGGTCTATTTGTTTGCCCTGTGGTGTGTGTAGCAGGTGATGTGTAGTGTTGTGCATTTCTAACAACCTGTTGGGTAGGTAGTAGTGGTTTTATGTGATAACATTGCCTCCAGAAAGTGAATGATTTCATCTCTCACATACTGTATTAGTTTTTTTGAGAATGAAGTGGTTGTCAGGCAACATGAGAGAGTATATTTTTTTAGGATGCCCAACTCTACCAAGCTGGCTACAGCAACAGGAGGAAAGTCAGGTTCCATTGGTTTGGGTATTTATATGGTGGGATCAGTGAGAGTGGTACCAACAGTGTATTTAACTAAGGCTGTGATAAGTGGCAAACATTTTTTAGGTGTTCCTCTTACGTATAACCACTGTAGGGGTATTAAATAAATGCATAACAATTGGCTTGTATTATAGCTGAACAATAATTTTCTTAGTCTAATCATGCAGAGTAATGCTCTCCTTTATGCACACCTTGTGCTCATTGGGGAAACTACACACTAAGAAACCCTTATGAATAACCTTTATGAATGTTTTTATAGGGAAATTGAGATTCTGTGCACTTGTGCCTATACAAGGCACTGCTAACCATCTCTGTGCAATGAGCAGCATCATGCAAAAGTGACGACTTTATAAAAGCAGAGAACCTAAGTGGACAAAATAGCCCACTGGCCCATCACAAAAACACATCTGAAGCCTTCCTTTGTGATTTACAAGTTAAGAATAGACCAGCCTGTTCTTTATTGATGTTTGTATGCAGATATTTCTTAATGTAAAATCACCTAAGAGGGAGCCCAAAGTGCAGAAACTCTGGAAATGCAACACATCAACCAGCACACACTTCCTTGATCAAGACACCTACATTGCCGAAAACTAGCTGTTAAGACAGGTGAAATACAGTGGCACTTTACAATGATAAAAGTGCAGTAAATAGTTCAGCATTACAGAAGCAGCACACTTAGATAACATAAAAAAGTTAAACATATCAATCAGTACTACTTATCAGTGCTAGGCTGGATAGAAGCAGAAAGTACAGTTGTGTACACTTACCATAAATGTAGATGTTTGAGTGTATTCACTGTTGTAGTCATCACATTTGGGTTATCTGCTTGCACTAGCCCTCAGTCAGCCCGATTATCAAAGTCTTGGGTTCTGCATCAGTTGCTGTCTCATCTCCATGATGTCAGGTATTCAGGTATAAAGCATGCAGCCGACGCCATTGCATCAGTTTTTCTTGCCCCAGATGTCAGGTGCCCCCCTTAATGGGAAGCAAATATAAATATACAAGGTTATACCTCCAACAAAAAAGCAAATACACCAAAAAGCTTTTAAGTATAGTAGAGGAGAATAGTGGTATAGCCAAAAGAAGTCAGAGGGCTGGAGGGAGGGTAACTAGGACTGCAACAGTGAATACACTCGAACATCTACATTTATGGTAAGTGTACACAACTGTACTATGTTCTTCATGTTTCACTGTTGCAATCATCACATTTGGGTAGATTCAGAAAGCTAAGGATGGGAGGAGGAATTTAGATAGCATTAGGACCAGCTATAAGGCCCTGCAAGACTGGAGTGGCAAAGCCAGCTCTGGATTTAGAGAAAATTGGCAAATGGTAATGTTTGGTGAAAGTATGTACAGAACTCCAGGTAGCAGCTTCTAGGATGCCTCTGGGTAGGGACACCTCTGAGAAAGGCTGTAGATGTAGATGCAGCCCTGGTTGAATGGGGTCTAATCCCCTGTTGGATAGGTTTTCCATGGTGCTTATAGCAGAAATGAATGCAACGGCCTATCCATTTAGAAATGGCTTGCTTTGAAATAGCCTTCCCCTCTGCCCCTGCAGCAAATGCCACCAGCAGTTGTTCAGATTTCCTTTGTGGTTTAGTCCTGTCCAAGTAAAATCTAAGTTGTCTGTGCACATCTAAGGAGTGCAGTATCTGTTCCCCTTTGTTCTGTGGATTAGAAGAGAAGGTTGGAAAATGAATGGATTGATTAAGAGCCACACTGGATACCACCTTGGGCATGAAAGAGGGATTGGTCCTGAGGGATACCCTGTCCGCATGAAAGATGATGAAAGGCTCCACTGCCATAAGGGCCTATAATTCAGATACCCTTCTTGCTTAAGTGATTGCTAAAAGGAAAGCTGTTTTCCAAGAAAGGAATTTTAACTCTGCAGTTGCAGCTGGCTTAAAAGGAGGAAGAGTGAGTTTTTCTAATACAAAATTAAGGTTCCAGGTTGGTGTTGGGGCTCTCCTGGGTGGTCTTACATTTTTGACCCCTCTGAGGAACTACTTGAGCAGTGGGTGAGAAAAGAGGGGGGTTTCTGTGTTGTAATGAATGGCTGAGGCATGAATTGTGATGGAGGAAAAGGAAAGGCCCTTGTGAAGCATCTCAGTTAAGTATTGAAGAATCTGAGGTAAATTGGGTGCTGCTGTGGCCATCCCTCGAGTTTGGTTCCAGGCAAAGAATCTTTTCCATTTTCAGCGTAAGATTTTCTAGTACTAGACCTCCTTGCCTCCAAAATGACATCCAACACTTGTTTACTAAGGGATGGTAATGGAGAGATTAGGTAATTATCCAGGCTGCCAGGTTCAGGGTTTGAAACTGGGGGATGCAAAATCTGACTCTCCTGCTGAGACAGCAGGGTAGGGGTCCAAGGTAGGTGCCATGGGGCCAGCTGTGACACACTGAGCAAGGGGGGGGGTACCAGTGTTGGCGTGGCCAGTCTGGTGCAATCAGTATCATCCTTGGTTTGTCCTGTTTGATCTTTAGTAGTACTTTGGAGAGGAGAGGCAGAGGAGGAAAGGCATAACCTTTTTCCAGCTGAAGGACAGAGCATCCACTTTCCAAGCTTGTCTGTGGGGAGGACTTGTGCAGAATTTGTCCAATTGGTAGTTCTGGGGGGAGGCAAACAGGTCTCTATCTGGGATCCCCCATTTGTTGATCAACATGTTGAAAATCTTCGATTCCAGTTTCCACGCGTGTGGGTCCATGAGATTTCTGCTTAGTTCGTCTGCCAGTGTATTTAGTTTTCCTGGTAGGAATTGAGCCTGTAGATGCACTTGGCAGCTCAAGGCTGTGTTACACAGAGCCATGGCTAGTCTGCAGAGGGGGTAAGAATGGGTACCCCCCCCCGCTTGTTTATATGCCATATAACAGTGGTGTTGTCCGTCTTTACCATTAATTGTCCTGGTAGAATGTGGTCCTTGAAGGCTGTCACAGCATTCTGTACAGCTAAGATTTCTTTTTGATTGATATGCAGGTGCATTTGACTTGGGTTCCATTTGCCCTGAATGCACTTCCCTGCCAGGTGAGCCTCTGATGCATCTGTAGTTAGGGTTTGGGCAGCAGGGGGTAGAGTGAATGGTAGTCCCTTGTTTTGGTGGCAGGCCCCTGCCCACCAAAGGAATTCTAACCGTAGGCAAGGTATGATAGGAATCATTGCTTCTAGATCCTGAGAATGTTGACACCATTGGCTTTTTAGATACCATTGTAGTTTCCTCATACGTAGTCTTGCATATGGAATTAGTAGAATGCACAAGGCCATGAACCCCAAGGCTTGCAGTATTTGTCTTGCAGTTAGCAGGGTTTTTGTGGCCACTAGTTTGAGGTAAGTTGTCAAATGAATTTGTTTTTCTGGCGTGAGGAAAGCCATCTGGGAAGTTGTGTTCAAGCTTGCTCCCAGGAATATAATTTGTTGACAGGGTACGAGATGTGATTTATTTTCATTTGTGGTGTACCCCAGACAAGTTAACACCTTTTGTACAAATGCCAGATGATTCAGAAGTATGCCCTGGCTTTCTGCCTGAATTAGACAATCGTCCAGGTATGGGTATATTTGAATATTTCTTTGCCTACTAAATGCAATGACTAGAGCTAGGCACATTGTGAATACCCTGGGCGCAGTAGATAAGCCAAAGGGCAGTGCAGAGAACTGATAGTGTATGCAGCCTGCTTTGAAGCGTAGGTATTTTCTGCAAGATTTCCTGATTGGGATGTGCAGGTAGGATTCCTTTAAATCCAGTGTTGCCAACCAGGCATCATTGCTGATCATGGGAAGCAACTGGTGATGAGTTAGCATCTTGAATTTTGGAATCACCAAAAAGGTGTTTAGGATAGACAGATCCAGGATAGGATCCCATGAGTTGTCTTTTCTGGGTACCAGGAAAAGTCTTGAGTTGAAACCTTGTCCCTTTTCCTCTTCTGGTACAGTCTGAATAGCCTTTAATCTTGAGAGTACTTGCTTTTGAGCCTCTGCCCACTGATATGGGGGTAGATCTGGCCAACCGTTTGGGAGTTGGTAACATGTGGAAGTGAAATCTGTATCCTTGGGAAACTATGTTTAAAACACATTTGTCCTGGGTAATGGAGTTCCCAGTTTTTTGCTTGCAGAGTAATCTTTCCCCCTAAAGGAGCAGTCAGTTGAGAAGTGCTTGGAAGTTTTAAAGTTAAGTCACTGAGACAGCTTACCATAGGGGGGAGTCTTACTACTCCCTGATTTGGAAGTGGGAGACCCCCACTGCTTAGTCCTGTGCGTACCCTGTGACTGTAGCCTGAGTGTTCCACTGGTTCTGGGTTTGAACTGAGAAGGCCTGGAAGAGGCAGGAAAGGACCAAGTTTTTGAGAGTCAATGCCTACTAAATCTACGAGGCTGCACTTGTAAGAAATCTTTAACAGTTTGCATAGATTTAGCTTTTTCCTCCATCTTTTTAAGAACTACTTCTGCTTTGTCACCAAACAGGTGGTCCTGATTTAAGGGAGCATCCAGCAATTCAGTTTTAACATGATCTGGCAAAGATTTCTCCTTAAGCCAAGAATGCCTTCTAAGTACAGACCCATTGACAGCAGCCCTGCTAGATACCTCTAGTGAATCAAAACCACATTGCAAAGTATGTTTTCCAACCTGTTCAGCAGAATGCATTAAATCTTGTAAATCCTTATTTTCAGCACAATCAGGAATCAACATCATTTTCTGTTTAAGCAATCCAATAATATGCTGCTGATACTTTAACATATGAAACTGGCAATTTAAGGCCCTGATGGCCAAGGTTGCAGAGGTGTATACCACCTTACCCCATTTATCCAGGGCCCTGGAATCTCTATCAGAGGGAGGGGGGGTAGGATTTTTGGCAGTAGTAGCCTTAATGCCCTTGGGTCCCTCTGAAATGGTCTCATGGTCTCAGGAACCGCAGTAGGATTTTTAAAAAGGAACTTGTGAGAATCAGAAACCCTGTAATATTTATCAGGTTTTCTGGGAGCAGGAGGTAGAGAGTCAGGGGCCAAGCTAGATTCCGAAAAGGCATCGTCAACAATGTCTAGCACAGGAGGGATAGCTAAAGGCCTGTGTTGGGGCAGGAGTAAGAAATCTCTAAGCCTCTTTTTAGAATCAGAGTAATCCTGACTTTCCCAGTGAAAATGCTCTGTAAGAGTATGCAAGGTTTCACCAAAAGAAAAATCCTCTGGGGGGAAGCAGAGAGAATAGAGTCCTCTGCATCAGAATCCTCATAGGTAGATAAGGGTAAATCCTGGTCATCAGAGAAGACAGAAATTTCAGAATCCTGGTCAGAAGTATCATAAGCAAATTCAGTCCTAGGTCTCTCAGAGGGGAAGGGTTGGCTTCCCCTGATTAAAGTAATAAGGTCTTGAGCCATTCTTATCATTTGTTTTTAGGCATAGAGGCCTGACCATGCAGTCTGGGCGTCGGTTTCCTAGGCATGGTTCGAGTTTTAGGCCTAGAAGAAGAAGATGGCATCGGTTTAATATGCAAGTCAGTAGGCCTGAATACACCCTCAGAAGCCGGTGCCTGCACAGCAGCTCCGGACCCATCCAAGGTAGAGACATCCGCAGGTTCCACAGTTGAAGCATCTCACGGCATACCAGACTCTGAATGGGTCTCAGCAGAGGCCTGTGAATCTGAAGTAGTGGGTATCAGGGGCTGCAAAAGCGCCTCACTGAGTACCGGCGAACTGGTGACTAGCTTAGGAGAAGCATCGTCAGCAGCTTTGGTCCTAGGCGGCATGTCTCTGTCTTTATCTTTGCATTTTTTCGGAATGTCGGTAATCGGGTGGCTTACTGAAGACATATCTGGATAATTGAACAGAGTACCAAAATATTTAGAAGCGAAAATGTACCAACGACGAATAGTTCATGGTTTAAATAAGGCACAAAACTGACAATGAGGTACATTGTGGTCAGGGCCTAGGCAAGGAATACAGTACGAATGAAAATCTTTGAGGTATTTGCTTTCCACAAGAAATACAATTATTGACTTACTGATATCAGTTAAGAGCAAGAAAAAGTTTCCCCAATGAGGTACTTAGGTTTAGTTGAAGACTTCGGTTCTGAAACTCGAAAACAAAAATTTCAGGAGTCGGCTGACCTGCACTTGCGAACTGCTTCTGCTTCAGGCACCGCACGGCAAAAAAGACTGATGTAATGGCGTCAGCTGCTTGCTTTATACCCCTGACTACCTGATGTCACAGAAGATGAGATAGCAACCGACACAGGACCCAAGACTTTGATAATCAGGCTGACTGAGGACTACTGCAAGCAGATAACCCAAATGTGATGACTGCAACAGTGAAACACGAAGAACATCACTCAGTAGTCAGTGGCTTTATACAAGCAGAGAAACTGACTAAGCAGAGAAAATAGCACACTGACCAATCACAAAAACACACAAAGGGTGGCTCTGTGATTTCTAGGCTTGGAACAGACCAGGCTGCCCTCTACTACCACTAGAGAGCAGGCCTAATGTTTTTATTAATATAAAATCACACAAGTGTGAGCCTTTCCTTAGTGGTAAGTGCCACTGGTTGGCCCCTTAATGATGCCAGAGTTTCAGCATCCAGCTGTGGTGCAGCTACATGTAAAGTGGCCTGTGAAACTTGAAAGACTACAAATCAGCTCTCACCCTCCAAAGCAGCAATTATACTTGGGAGATAAAGATGCTACAGTACTTCATCTTACAAGTGCTGGCACCCTCAGGTTCTCAATGAAGTGAGAGAGTAGCCTGGGCTTCACTGATTTGTCACAGAATGCTTAACATTTTTTTTAAATTTTCCATCTTCATTTTTAAAATGCTAAAACCAGAAAAAGAAGTCTGTTAAGGCTGTTCTGGAGCAGAAAGAATAGACATCCCTCAACTCCAGTAGCATTTTCTTTCTGACAAAGGCTCCAAGGTTTTGGACCCACTGGTGTCTCCTACCAGCAGACAGTGCTTTAGTGAGATCCGTCTCCCCTTAGCAAATTTGTTGGTGATCTTTCCTGGGGATGTCAAAGACCAAAATCAAAAGTCAGGAATACAATTTCAATAGTAAAACAACAAAATGTAGTGCCGTAATAAATATAATCCTAAAAGACTGAATTTGGTGTGCAAGTGGGGTGCCTCTTGGATCTCACTACCATCATCTATATAGAGAGAAGACCAAATTAGCTCTAGAGAAATCCAAAGCTCTCAAACTTTGGTTAGATGGGTGGACCGTAACTCATTTCCAGTTCCATTAGCTTGCAGATACTTAAAATGAGTATTTTATACAACAGAATTAACTGGTTGGTAAAGAACAAAAACATTATTGGCTGCTTAAAACAAACTCTGTACTGGCCAGGATCATGGGAATATCCAATGAGTACGTCTAGAAAATTGTACAAGTTAAATTATTTAGTTGCCTTCATCAAATATCTTTGTAATGGCAAGCAATTTTCTTCACGTATATGCACATACTTTATTAAAATACCTGTTGTGTGCATTCTGATATACAGGGAATATTTTGAAGCATTTTTATAACTTTTGACACCAGTTTGCTTGCTGCATATCCTTGTCCAAATGTTTAATGTTGGAAGGTTTGGGGAAAAAAAATGTTCCAAGAGTTGTACTGAAAATAGTACTTATTGCTTCTCAGTTCAAGGAATTTCCCAATGGTAACCCTCTGCATTTAAGGGCAATGTACAAATTAACAACCATCTGTAGCATGACAAAGAAAACAAAACCTGTTGCTGCACACAAAAAAAGTGTTCATTTATAGTAAACACTTCCAAACAACTAGGACTCTGTGGCATTTTTCACCTTTTCTGAACAGTCATGTTTAGGGTACTAGGTTTGTCATGATGGGCTGACAGTGTGTGCAGTCTGTCACTTCTTTGTCAGGTCTTGTGTAATTGTGAGCACAGGTGCTTAACTTCTTTTAGGCAGTAATAAAATATGGTGGTTTGCAGCATTCTGCAGATTTTTATTTTTACGTGCACAGCCTATATTTTTTTTTCCAAGTTGTTGTTGTCGTTATGTCTTTTGGCTTTTCCCGGTTAGGGGTTGCCACAGCGGAACTCCGGTCCGCTAATGATTGGCAGTAGAGTTTTACGTGCCGAGTTGCCAGCCCTGACGCACAACCTTCAACGAAGGCACGCCCATTCACACATGTCTCCACAAAGAAGACGCTCTAGTTGAGAATCGAACAGGACAGCATCTTACTGTGAGGCGACAATGCTACCGCAGCACCACCACCGCAATCTACATCTTTAAATAAAGGAACTGCCATTTTCTGCATATTATTTGGTGCACCATTCTTTTTTGTTGTTACTCAGCTGGCTACTATAAATGGAATAAATCTTACTACCTCACCTGTTTCCTTCCCCTCATTATTTATACAGTAGAAAGTAGCCAATGTGCCATGGGGGCAAAAGCAGAAGCAAAGGTAATGAAAACTGCTTGGGCCAGTCAGAATTATCCTTGGCCTTCCCTCTTGCACTCAGTAAGTACCATCTGGATAAGAGACTGCTAGCACAAACAAAATCTAGAAGATTTAGGATCTTTGCTTGGAAATGTTTACATATTTTTATACCCCAAGTAGACTCCAGAGAATTTTTCCTCAGGTACATAGCAAATGTTGGCTTTGTGATGGGGAAGAGGTAATTGGGAGCATATTTTCTGAGCACAGTGAGTTGGCAGGCTTTAAGGATTCCCTTTAGGATGCACTATCGGAGATGTTGAGTGAGCAGATTGGTGTGATGGAGATGATTTTTCTGAGCTGATACAGAATCAGAATTGCCTAGACATGGATAAGGCCTTGCTGTCTCTAATTATGGTGGCTGCCAAAAAGCAATTAAAATTGGACATCTGAGTCTAAACCAACTATACTAGAAGTAGTGAATATAGTAACAGAGATAAAACTGGAATTGATATCTTTAGAAAAAGGTAGTAGGAAAAATGGGAATTGTAGGAACAATACACACGGGGGCAAAATGAGTTTTAAAAGAATGCAGGACTTAAATGAGCTATGTAATGTTTCACACTGAAAACAATTTGGTAGATTAGAAGTGATGTATATTTGCAACTGGAGTGGGTCAGTATGGTTTGTCACGTAAATTGCTTGCAACTAGGATTGTGTCAGAGTCGTTTGTTTTCATTTATATAAATGTATGATTGCTTATGTAATAACTGATGGTTTAATAAATGTTTCTTGTTTAAAAAAGGGGGCAGGAATTGAATAATTTATGTAATGTTGCTTAGGTTGTATGATATATTGGTAATATATGAGAAGCATAGTGTTTGTTAATTTTAACTTATTAATACAGTTTGATTACTTTTATACGAATGTAAATGTGCCTGTGTCACAAATAATAATTCAATAAAGGTGTTAAAAAAAAAGACAGCTAGCACACAGGCACTCAACACCCCCCCCCCCCCCCGGCCCAATCATCATAATTAGAGGAACAGTGTCTAATGATGACTGAAGCAAACAAACACTTAACAGCTTTATATTTCTGATTTTGTAGAAGAGCTTGAACTTGGACCTGCTCTGCATCTTTACCACATCTATCATAATATACCGCTTGTAAGCTTCCATCCTGGACTTGCTCAATGGATATCCTGTGGAGTTTCTGAACACTCCGATGACATAAATTTCACTTAATTGTGTATTTTAACAGGGCAATGATCTGCAGTCATGGGAATGGAAAAACATACTTCATTGTCTACTGAAGTAAAATACTGTTACTGCACTCCTAGATACATATTTATTTTAAATTTGATAACTGGGTATGTGCTCTGGTCTGAAGGCCCTTTTTACTTTAACAACTTCCTGGAAAGCTCTGAGCACCCCAGAGCTCTCAAAGTCTCTCTCCAAATCAGATCACGCTCCCCAGAATCTGAACCTCCTCAAGATGGGCCATATCTACTAGAGATGGATGACATCCATAGTCACTGTATGGCCATGCAACACTGGAAGAATTTCCCCTCTAGTGATTGGCTAGATCCTTGCATAACTCCAGCTTCATCCTGACACTAGAAAAGACAGCATTGTTTGATCAAGACCTGGCTGGCTTCACTGCGGTCTGTAATACCAATGAATAACATGCCTTGGGTGTGCAGCCTGGGTATCAGATGATACCAAACACAAAACCTTGAGTTTGGACAGTTTTGCATGCTTTCACTAAAACTCACTAAGGTGGAATTACATTCCAGAGGGGAAAAAAACTGGCCTGCTCCAAATCAGTAAACAAATGAAAGCAGATAAATTTGTTACAAGGTCCGACTTGAAATGGCTACTGCAACCCATAACTGCTGAAACAGATACAGTATTCAAGACAGACTCTCTAGCATGTTCCCCTGATTAGGACAGTCAGCTGTCCACTGATATGAATATATGCACATAGCTCAAACAGCAGCTGCTAAATAGTCACTTGGAAAATGTGGAAATTGTAAGACAATCCAGCTATCTGATAAGAATTAATCAAGATGCTTACAGGTGCCCTGCATGGTTCTTCAAGTTTTATTTGTATGGCATTAGCTTGCAGCTGACCTGCTCACTGCCATTTACTTGAAACAGCAAATGCCTAAACTTGCAGTAGCTTGACCCTACTAACTGCACATATAACACACTCAGAATCCTAATCTAAAACAAAGTCTGATAAGGCCCTTAACCCTAATCCCAAACGCCACTCCCCAACTCTAATCCTAAACTCTTAGTCACTGTCTCTGACCCTATCACAAACCTAAACTTAAAACTCAATGCTGCTGCCACAGCAATCCCAAACCTAGCCTACAATTCCCAGTAATTCCATAAATCTAGCTACACCAGTAACCACTAACCCTCTATTTGCTCTCACCCACTCCCCACAACTGCTGCATTTACCATACTTGAACTTGACTTTGTTTGGACAGCAGCCCATGCAGACTGCCTAACACATTTGGCCTGTGAGCAGTTCAGACTTGAGCACTTAAAGAACACTAATCCAGCATCCAGACAGCAAAACTATTATTGTTAACTGGAGGTGGAATAACTGGGCTTTTAACATCCTAAATGATTTATTCTAAACTGCCGACTGCTCAAGCCCTAGGTCATGGGTAAACTGATATTTTCCAGAATCAAGAAAAATGTATCCTGTTAGAATCTCTGATGCTCCTTTCCTAAAGATAGTGACAGCCACCTGCTTCAGTCATAGGTTGGTACTGGGCTATCTGCCCGAAGGCATATATTAGCCCAGCCACATTGTGCGGCATTCACCGCCCCTTTAGTAGTTCCCTAGAACCTTGTACTAGCAGCTAGTACCCTTGGCCCCTATCTAGTAGTGCTGTTGGTGTGATCCCCAGTCTGAACTTTCTGTTACCCATCCACTCATCAAGGTTCCTCTTGAAGAGTGATAGTGAGGGGCTCTGTCTTATGTAGATCGGGACCCTTTTCCATAGTAAGGGAAGTCTCTGCGAAGGGAATCTATCCCTCCAGCATGTTCTATTCATTGTTGTGTTGAGGTTTATATCCCTAGAGCATGTAGCTCGAGTAGATTTGGTTTTGCTAAGATGGAGCATGTTCAACAATTCTGGGTTGGACATGGCTCTGTACGTTAGACAGAGATTGCCTCTGAGAAAGCAGTATGCAACAGAGAACAGTCTTAGCTTTTTCAATCATGCTGCATAGGGCAACTGTTTGAGGCCAGTAATCCTCTTGGTTAGGTACCTTTGTGGTCTCTCCAGCTGCTGGAGATGTCTAGCCAGGTACATTCCAATTGGTGCATTGTACTCAATAATGGGTCTGATGAGGGAAGAGTAGAGGGGCACCATTACATCCTTAGATCTTGAATTGAACCCTTTCGTGATCAGATGGGTCACATAGGATTTTCTAACCACTTTGGCAACACAATTATTAAAGGAAAGCTGACTATCTACTTGGGTCCCTAGATCCCTTATTTCTTCTTCAGATTTCAGGGGAGTACCTCCTATGTTGTAGTTTGCAGTTACTCTGTTTTTTCCAAAGGGGATTACTACGCATTTTTTTGCATTTAGCTTGAGACCATGGCTTTGACACCATGCATCAGTCTCATTTAGGCCCTTCTGGAGGATCTCCATGTCGGCCGGAGACTCTATTATAGCACCCAGTTTGCAGTCGTCCGCAAACTTAGTCAGCCACAGCCCTTCCGTGCTTGCCTGTACTTCTGAGAAGTATATGCCAAACAGGAGGGGCCCCAGGACAGAGTCCTGAGGCACACCACTCATTACTGGTCTGGATTCGGACATAGATCCCGCTACTCTTACTTTATGGGATCTGTCTGAGAGCCAGTTTGCGATCCATCTTGTGACGTAAGGGTGTATGCCCAGGCTGGTGAGCTTATCAATAATACCTGAATGGGGAATGGTGTCAAATGCTTTAGCAAGGTCAAGGTAAACCATGTGTACCTTCTTTCCTTTATCTATAGCCTGAGTAACTGTCTCAAAGAAATCCACCAGGTTCAGGAGGCATGATCTGCCCTTGACGAAGTCGAACTGTGTGGGGTCCAGCGACTGGAGGTTCCCAATCTCTCCATTTATGAGTTTCATAATGATTCACTCCATAGCCTTACAGATCTGACTGGTCCGGCTTATTGGTCGGTAGTTCCCAGGGTCAGTTGTGGCCCCACCCTTGTGTAGCATGACCACCATTGCCGTGTGCCATTCTATGGGCACATATCCTGTGGAGAGGCTGAGACTGAACAGGGTATTAAGATGCGGGGTTAATTCCTTTTGGAGCTCGCATATGACACAGCCTGGGACACCATCTGGTTCCATGGAGGCAGTGTTTTTAGCTTTAGATAGAGCCTTGTTAACCAACGTATCAGTAATAATTGGACTTGCACAATTCCCTAGAATGGTAATAGGCCCTGTAGGTGGTGAGGGGGAATTTGCACTGAACCTGTCAGCCAAGATGTTGGCAATGTCAGAAGAGTCAGTGTATTTTGTTCCATTTTGTACTAGCTCAGAACAGACCTGAGCATTGCCATTTAGGTTTTTGACGTAGCCATAGAAGGCCTTATGGTTATCCTTGGCATCCTTGGCAACTTTCTTTTCAAAATTAGCTTTAGTTGACTTGATGAGGGCCCTCAGTTTCTTACTAATGCTGATCAGGGATGATTTTTCTACTTGAGATTTGGCCTTTTTTTGTATAAGTCTCTTCCTTTTATTGTAAAGTTTGCTTATGGCCGGGGTCCACCAGACTGTTTTCTTCTTGCTTGAGGAAGGAGTCTTGGTTTTATTTGGGATAGCACGGTCCATGCAATCCTGAAGATGCATATAGAGTGCCTTGGTGTAGGATTCCGCATCCTGGATATCATTATCCTTCTGCAAGGGAATAGTGAAGCTTTCCACTTCGGATGCAAGTAGTTTGAAGTTTGCTTTGGAAAGGTTTTTGACTATGGTTTCTTTGACTGGGGAGGTGGAGGAGTGAGGATGTCCAGGGTTATCAGTTTGTGGTCGGATCTGACCAAGGAGGGAGTGATAACGAGTGTGGTACAATGGGCACCCATATTTGTGATGATTAAATCCAATATGTTGTCCCTCTAGTGGGGGAACATACTAGTTGTTCAAGGGCATTTGAATTTATAAATTCTATGAATCACTGAGCATAGGAGTTGGAACATTGGTAGTTCGCCCAGTCTATACCAGGGTAGTTGAAATCACCCAAAATTATGGTGTTGGCTAGGACCTTTATATTTTCCAATGTCTCAAGGAATGCAGAGTGAGCATCTTGGGGCATGGTGGGCGATCTATAACCGGCTATGACTTGAAATGTGGTTTTGCCTGCTGATAGTTGAGCATGGATGATCTCTGGGGCATCATGCTGTGCTACTAACCTGGAGATATGGGTATCCTTGATGAATATGGATACACCTCCGCCCTTTGTACTGCGATCTGGTAACTGAGGCCGGAAGGTATGATATGAATTGTAACCTGGCAGTGCTGGGGTGCTCTCTTGAGCCTTGAACCAGGTTTCCATCACTGCACAAACATCAATTTTCTCCATGCTGAGGAGAGCCTCGAGTGTGTGCATTTTGAGGTTGAGACTTCTGGCGTTGAGTAGCATTACCCTTAGTTTTTGGTTACCTGTGCTGGTTACGGTGGTTGGTTTGTCCTTCGAGCCTTGCCTAAAAAAGACACCATGGGGACGGCAAGAGCCTTGGCCAGTATTCGAAAACCTAGGGGTGACAGGTGCAACCCATCTCTGGCAAAACAGCGAGGCTTGTCTATCATGTCATCCCAGGCAGACATACACTGGATCCCCTTAGAATGACACCAGAAGCTTAGCCAGTTGTTGAAATTGATCATTTTGTCTTTGTATTGTGGTATCATTCTAGGTGAAGGTAGTATGCTACTCAAGGTCAAGGTCATACCAGCTTGGGCTACATGATCAGAGAGCTCCTCAATGTCCCTTTTCATGTAGTCCAGGGAGGTATGTCTTAGATCATTCACACCAACATGTACAATGACAGCGTCATACTTGTACTTGTTCTGGAGTGACCTAAGTGCCTGTGTTATGTGGCGGATCCGAGCACCTGACAGGCAGCTGACAGTAACCTTCTCCTTGTTCAGCCTGGTGAGTGGAACATCCATGTGCCTTACTATAGAGTCTCCTATTACTAGCGTGTTAGGTATGCTGTTTTGCCTTAAGGGCTGTTGTGAGGCACACTGCTGAGGTGAATTATGTGTTTTCTGGATTGTGTTTGGGGGTGCAGGTTGCTTGCTTGTCTGCTTTGGAGGGCACTGTTTCTTTTTCAGATTGGTATCTAGTGCCTCCGAATATGTTTTTGTGTATTTATGCGTATGTTTTGCCGGTGCTTATTTTGTAGATTCATGTGTGACAGGTGGTGTGATGCAAGTGTGTCCCTTATCCTCTTGACTGTCTGTTACAGTCATGGGTTGAGAGTGCTTAGCCTCTAGTCTGGCTGTGTATTTGCATCTCTCACAAGTGTGTGTCTAGAGGTAAGAGGAGAGGGTTGTCTGTATACATGAGGCAGTTGTGACACTGCTTCAGGATGCCCAATTCCACCAGATGAACTGAAGAGTACACCTGAAGCTGACCTCTGGACATGCTTTGAAGAGTAAATTGAACTTAAGTCCTGCGGACGATCGAGGGTCTTATGCTATATTATAATAGTGCTGTCTAGGAAATTTGGAGAATAATGGTGCTGTCTAAGAGATTAGAACAAGTGCTGATTTCGGTTTTGCAAGTGCTGCAATAAGAGCAGCTGATCTGAAGCATTTGAGCTGAGGCTTGCCTAGTTCTAAGGGACAATTTACAGTGCAGACTTTGTGGGGCCGGGAATAGTATACCCCAGCTAACCGACACTGCCCTGTGCGCAAGACCACGCAAAAAGAGAGTTGCAGGGTTTTTCCTCTAGATAAGTGAGGAAAGTGAGTACAAGAGCTGTTTTTCTCTAAGCAAGTGAGAAAAGTAAGTACAAAAACTGTTTTCCTCTAGGTAATAAGGAAGATAGAGTGCTATAGTAATTAGTAGCTTATTTAGTGCTTACAAGTTCTGAACAAGTGCTGAGCATGAACAAGCAAATTTAAGTGCTAAAACTAAGAATCTGTATCTGCACTAGATGAGTTACAGGACAGAAACAAGTGCAAATACAGGCTTTCAAATCAGAAAGTTGAGAGAGATGGAAGAGATTGCCCAAACGGCCAATAACTACAAATTCTGGGCCAGAACCACTACTTATGTGGTAGACAGGTTACCTAGTGCTTACCACTCCCACTGATAAGCTAGAAGGCTTCCCTCCAACACAGAAAGGCTTGGGGGACTCAGAAGCTTACATACAGTCCTGGATACAGCAAATCTGTATCTGGAACACTAGTTACAGGAAAGGTAGGAAACAGGCTTACAGTTTTCATAGGTTCATAGGTAGGTACTAGGCTATTGGCCCTAGGGCCCATACAAGCCTAGCCAAACAATGTACCCTAGCTTTTGCCACCCAAGAAAATTATTTTCCTGTGCCCCTGTCGAGCAGAGCCACAGAAGTGATCCCCGGGGTGAATTTCCTATTTCCCATCCAATCATCAAAATTTTTCTAGAGTGCTAATGAGGAGCTCTGTTTGACATAGATAGGTAGTCTGTTCCAGAGTATGGGAAGTCTCTGGGACAGGAATCCATCCCTCCAGCATGTTCTGTTTATTGTGGTGACAAGGTTAAGGTCCCTAGAGCGTGTAGCTCGGAGGGATTGGGATTTCTTTAAGTGGAGCATGTCCAACTCCTCTGGGCTTGAGATAGCTTTGTATGTTAGGCAGAGATCGCCCCTGAGTAGGCGATATGCGATGGAGTAAAGTTGTAGTTTTTTGAGACGGTCTGCAAAGGGCATCTGTTTGAGGCCAGTAATCCTCTTTGTGAGGTATTTCTGTGGTCTTTCCAGTTGTTGTAGATTTCTTGTGAGGTACATACCAAAAGGGGCGTTGTACTCTATAATGGGTCTAATGAGTGATGAGTAGAGGGGAACAATGACCTCTTTTTTTCTGGATGAGAATCCTTTTGTGATGAGATGAGATAAGCCATGTAGAAGGATTTCCTGACCACTGTGGCGATGTGATTATCAAAGGAGAGACTACTGTCCACCTGTGTCCCAAGGTCTCATCACATTTTCGGCATTAAGTAGACTACCAGCTATGTGGTAGTTCATGGGTACAGAGTTTTTACCAAAGGGGATGACAATACACTTTTTGGCATTGAGATTCAGGCCATGGCTTTAACACCAGGTATCTGTCTCAGTGAGGCCCTTTTGTAGTTTGTCCACATCGTTAGGAGTTTCGATTATGGCTCCTAGTTTGCAGTCATCTGCAAACTTTGTTAGCCAAAGGCCTTCTGTGTTGGCCTGCACTTCAGAGAAGTAGATACCAAACAGGAGAGGACCCAGGACTGAACCCTGTGGTACTCCACTTGTCACTGGTCTGATGTCGGATTTGGAATCCGCTACTTTCACAGTGTGGGTTCTGTCCGTGAGCCACTTGGCAACCCATCTTGTGACATAGGGATTTATACCTAGTTTAGTGAGCTTATCTATAATTCCAGAGTGGGGGATGGTGTCGAAAGCCTTGGTGAGATCTAGATAAGCTGTGTGAACCATTTTACCCTCATCTATGGCTTTGGTGACTGCTTCAAAGAAGTCAATCAGGTTTAGGAGACATGATCTGCCTTTTACAAATCCAAACTGAATAGGGTCCAGAGTTTGGAGATTACTAATGTTTTTGTTTATGAGTTCCACAATGATACGTTGCATGGCCTTGCAGACCAGGCTCGTCAGGCTAATGAGGAGGTAGTTCCTGGGGTCCGTCGTGACTCCTCCTTTGTGGAGTGGGATAACTGTTGTGGTGCACCATTCAGTGGGTACAAAGCCTAAGGTAAGGCTATGATTGAACATGGTACTTAGGTAGGATGCCAGTTCATTCTGTAGTTAGTGTAGAGCGCAGCCTGGGATATTGTCAGGTCCCATGAATGCTGTGTTCTTGGATTTGGAGGGTGTGTTTTTTACCTGTGCAGCCGTGATTATAGGAACTTGCATTCTTCCGGTATAGAGATGGCCCCTCTAGGGGGTGAGAGGGGGGTAAAGTTAGCACTGAACCTATCTGCTAGGATGTTGGCAATATCAGTTGGTTCTGTATATTTAGTGCCATTATGCTGTAACTCAGAGCAGATCTGAGTGTTCCCATTTAGATTCTTGACATAGCTATAGAATGCTTTGTGGTTGTCTTTAGAGTCAGTGGCAATTTTGTTTTTGTAACTAGCTTTGGAGGATTTTATGAGGGATCTCAGCTTCTTACGGAGGTCGACCAGGGAGTTCCTCCAGTAATGGGATTTTACTCTTTTTTGCAACAGTTTCTTTCTTCTGTTGTAGAGTTTGTTTTTGGCAGAGGACCACCAGATTAGCTTCCTTTTTTGGAGGATAACATCTTGGTTCTATTAGGGAAAGCATGATCCATGCACTCGTGTAAGTGCTTATAAAGTGCATTTGTGTAGGATTTGGCAGTCATACCTCTATTGTCCATCTGCGTGGGTATCATGAAGTTTGCCACTTCTGTCTTAAGAAGTGTGAAGTTGGCTTTTGAGAAGTTTTTTATGATGGTTTCCCTAATTGGGGCTGGGGGTGGGATGTGGATGTCTAGGCTGATTAGCTTGTAGTCAGATCTGACGAACGAGGAATTGATCTCTGGTGTGGAACACCAGTTTCCCATGTTGGTAATGACCAGGTCTAGGATATTGCTGCCCCTGGTGGGGGTGTGAATAAGTTGATCCAAGGCGTTGGAATTTATGAATTCTAGAAAACGTTGAGCAAAAGAGTTGGTACATGAGTAGTTTTCCCAGTTAATGGTGGGGTAGTTGAAATAGTCCATTTTTAGGGTGTTGGGTTGTACCCTAATACTTTCCAGTGTATCAAGAAATGAGAAGTGTGAATCCTAGGGCATGGTGGGGGGTCTGTAGCAAGCTACAATTTGGATTGCGGTCTTGCCCAGAGTTAGTTGCACTTGGATAATCTCGGATGCATTAAGCTGTGCAACTAGCCTGGAGGTGTGGATATCCTTAATGAATATGGACACGCCTCCGCCTTTAGTGCTTCTTTCTGGGTTAGGTGGCCGAAAGGTGTGGTATGAATTGAAGCCTGGTAATGCAGGGGTGCTCTCTGGAGCTTTGAACCAGGTCTCTGTCACTGCACATGCAGTGCAAGCTAGCACACTTGAGTATGCAGCAATATTAGACCAAACACAGTTTAAAAATGCAATTAAATTAAAAAGGACTAAAAACAAGTGCTGAAAGATATATATAACAAAAAATACACCGAGGTACCACACAATAGCGTCTTTAATAACACAAAAAAATAAGAACAGTGGTGAGCGCTTTTGCAAAACTAATTGCTTCATCAGACAAGAAAATAAAACACTCCATTGCTTATATACAGATGGAACCATTGACTCAATCACTGATGTCATGTCAATTAAGGCATTAAAGCTATAAAAAACTTCTAAATGTAGAGAAAGCTACATATAGAGAAAACTGCATATAAAAGACACATATAAAATACACACATAAAATACTGTGTATAAATGCATATAAAACTGCATATAAAAACTGCATACAAAAACTATATACAAAACTATTGGTAAAAGACCTAAGTAATGTGCATGGATGTAAACTCCATAAATACTGTAGCTATGAAAAACAGATAAAAATAAGGCTAAAAAGGCTAAAAATCTGGATCTAGTCATAAAATCTATCTACAATATGTATGTATAACTAAATGTAGTCTATCCCCAGGATTCACGAAGCCTCCGTGTAAGAGTTACAACTCTTACACGGAGGCTGCAGTTAAACGGAGTGATGTCAGCATGCTCTGCATATTCATGAGAGCATGCTGAATCACACCTAAGTCTAACATGGTCCATGTAAGACAGTAGGGGGCGTGTCCGTAGGCTGAGCCCTGCAAGCGGACACACACCCAGAAGTCTAAAAGTGCCCAAAGGAGACACCCACAACAGAGTCCAGGGAAATGTGAATAAACACAACACAACACATGCCCCTACAGACCATAAACATATATAAAAGAAATATAAATGAACATGTCATATTTTTTTTAAATTGTAAAGATGTTTAACCGTGAGTGCCGTTATGCTGGCGTGCCGTAGCAGCTACAGTTAGCAGTCAATGGGAAAGCATATAAGAACTAAATATGCAAAATAAGCCAGGAAGCAATAGCGTAGCGGTAGAGATGCCGGCTGCAGAGCAGGCATTCATGGTTCGAGCCCCCACAACACAAATTTTTTTTTTTGCAAAATAAGCAGGAAACAAGTCCCTGACACATATGTACACATAAAACCAGAATATATGTAAAATGCAATGAAATATCCCATTTATATTGAATAAATGTGAGCTAAGAAATGAATATAAACTGCCAGATGTGACCATAGCTGAGCTACAGTACAACAGAGTGAGTGTATGTGCCCGTAGATAAGCATTGGTCCAACTGGTGCAAACTGAGTGCCCGTAGCTGAGCAGTGGTTTACCATGCTAAATATATGTGCTCCTAACTGAGCTGAGCGGAATATGCGTGCCGATAGCCAAATGAGGCTTAAACCAGCGTACCCTGTTTGCGCGGAGCTGCGCACCGCACAAACGAGCTAACCGACGGGCAACGGTGAGCAAGCCGTATCCAAAATGCCTTTACACAGACACACCCCTCAACATGTCTAGACAGTCATGAAAAATAAAAAGCAGTGGCCAGGTTCGAACCCAGGATACTATACACCATAGTCAAGGTACAGAACCACTAAGCCATGACAGCAGTACCTAGAAATGCAATAATAGCTCATATATAGGAATGAATACAAACTACAGCATGACAATGCAGGTTTACTGAAGTTGATACAATTCCAAACTGGCCAATCACAGATATGTGCGGGAAAAATGGACTATATAAGCCTCATAGGCGGGAATACACAGCATAAACGATTGTAGAACAGACCTACAGGCAGAATGTCAGGTGTAGGTGAGGGTAGTCGCTTTCGAGCGCAGAGGTGGGGTGTTGAGGAGTCCAGATACATGGCCTGGCTCCTAGTCCACATCCATGAGGCCCAACTCATGCAGGGCCAGGTCCTCTGGGGAGCGTACAGGGCTGAGGCGTGGGACCAGTTGGCTCATGAACTCACCAGTGCCACAGGAATTCCAAGGACAGGTGAGCAGGTCCGTCACCACCATGCGGACCTGAAGAGACGCAAGCAGGACCAGCTGAACCTTTGGATCAAGGAGGCCCGGCAATCACCCAACACCACCACTGAGTAAGTAACAATTAATTATGTATGTAGAAAGTTAAACTACCTGAAATTATGGAGATGTGTATTCCAATATTACTTCATTTATATTACAGCTGCAGGTGTCCGTTCTGCGAACCGCAGAGTACCAATTTATGAATTCTAGAAAGCGAGCAAAGAGTTGGTACATGAGTAGTTTTCCCAGTTAATGGGGGGTAGTTGAAATAGTCCATTTTAGGGTGTTGGGTTGTACCCTAATACTTTCCAGTGTATCAAGAAATGAGAGGGGAATCCTAGGGCATGGTGGGGGTCTGTAGCAAGCTACAATTTGGATTGGGGGTCTTGCCCAGAGTTAGTTGCACTTGGATAATCTCGGATGCATTGTTGTGCAACTAGCCTGGAGGTGGGATATCCTTAATGAATATGGACACGCCCCCCTTTTAAATTCTTCTTTCTTTATCAAAGGTGTGGTATGAATTGAAGCCTGGTAATGGGGGTGCTCTCGGGAGCTTTGAACCAGGTCTCTGTCACTGCACAGGGTGCAAGCAAACACACTTGAGTATGCAGCAATATTAGACCAAACACATTTTAAAAAATGAAATTTAAAATTTAAAAAGGACTAAAAACAAGTGCTGAAAGATATATATAACAAAAATCCCGGGTACCACACAATATTTTTAATAACAAAAAAAAATAAGAACAGGGGGAGTTTTAAAAAATAATTGCTTCATCAGACAAGAAAATAAAACACTCCATTGCTTATATACAGATGGAACCATTGACTCAATCACTGATGTCATGTCAATTAAGGCATTAAAGCTATAAAAACTTCTAAATGTAGAAAAGCTACATATAGAAAAACTGCAATAAAAGACACATATAAAATACACACATAAAATACTGTGTATAAATGCATAAAAAAAGCATATAAAACTGCATAAAAAAACTATATACAAAACTATTGGTAAAAGACCAAAGTAAGGGCATGGATGTAAACTCCATAAATACTGTAGCTATAAAAAACAGATAAAAATAAGGCAAAAATTCTGGATCTAGTCTTTCTATCTACAATAAATAACTAAATGTAGTCTACCCCCAGGATTCACGAAGCCTCCGTGTAAGAGTTATAACTCTTACACGGAGGCTGCAAAACGAGTGATGTCAGCATGCTCTGCATATTCATGAGAGCATGCTGAATCACACCTAAGTTTAACACGGTCCGTGTAAGACACGTGGGGGCGTGTCCGTAGGCTGAGCCCTGCAAGCGGACACGCCCCCCGAAGTCTAAAAGTGCCCAAGGTGGTCACCCACAACAGAGTCCACCGAAATGTGTTTAAACAAACACAACACATGCCCCTACAGACCATAAACATATATAAAAGAAATATAAATGAACATGTCATTTTTTTTTAAATTGTAAAGATGTTTAACCGTGATTTCGTTTTGTGGCGTGCCCGAAAAAGGCCACAGTTAGCAGTCAATGGGAAAGCATATAAGAACTAAATATGCAAAATAAGCCAGGAAGCAATAGCGGGGTAGAGATCCCCTGAAAGAGCAGGCATTCATGGTTCGACCCCCCACAACACACATTGTTCTTTTTGCAAAATAAGCGGTATACAAGTCCCTGACACATATGGACACATAAAACCAGAATATATGAAAAATGAAAAATATCCCATTTATATTGAATAAATGTGAGCTAAGAAATGAATATAAATGCCAGATGTCCCCATAGCTGAGCTACAGTACAACAGAGTGAGTGATGTGCCCGTAGATAAGCTTTGGGTTTTAACTGGTGAAAAATGAGTCCCCGTAGCTGAGCAGTGGTTTACCATGCTAAATATATGTGCTCCTAACTCAGCTGAGCGGAATATGCGTCGAGATAGCCAAATGAGGCTTAAACCAGCGTACCCGTTTGGGGAGCTGCGCCCCGGGCAAACAAGCTAACCGAGGGGCAACGGTGAGCAAGCCGTACCCAAAATGCCTTTACACAGACACACCCCTCAACATGTCTAGACAGTCATGAAAAATAAAAGCAGTGGCCAGGTTCGAACCCAGGATACTATACACCATAGTCAAGGTACAGAACCACTAAGCCATGACAGCAGTACCTAGAAATGCAATAATAGCTCATATATAGGAATGAATACAAACTACAGCATGACAATGCAGGTTTACTGAAGTTGATAAAATTTCCCAAAAATGGCCAATCACAGATATGTGCAAAAAAAAGGACTATATAAGCCCCATAGGCGGAATACACAGCATAAACGATTGTAGAACAGACCTGCAGGCAGGATGTCAGGTGTAGGTGGGGGTGGTCGCTTTCGAGCGCAGTGGTGAGGTGTTGTGGGGACCAGGTACAAGGCCTGGCTCCTAGTCCACAAAATGAGGCCCAACTCATGCAGGGCCAGGTCCTCTGGGGAGCTACAGGGCTGAGGCGTGGGACCAGTTGGCTCATGAACTCACCAGTGCCACAGGAATTCCAAGGACAGGTGAGCAGGTCCGTCACCACCATGCGGACCTGAAGAGACGCAAGCAGGACCAACTGAACCTTTGGATCCAGGGGGCCCCGGGCAATCACCCAACCCCCCACCACTGAGTAAGTAAAAATTTAATTATGTATGTAGAAAGTTAAACTACCTGAAATTATGGAGATGTGTATTCCAATATTACTTCATTTATATTACAGCTGCAGGTGTCCGTTCTGCGAACCGCAGAGCCTATGCCGATAGGCTGGTGGTTCCCCACCAGGCAGGTCAGTAATCCACTACTAGTAACTGTAAAGATATATAAATGTATGACAGTCAGCAAAAGAGTGCAGTGTAGCCAGGAAGGAATTAAATCTGCAAGTAACAGTGTGAAAGTGTATGCAAGTATTGCCTGATTACAACAGTTCCCAGCCTGTAAAAACTAAACATGACACTGTCCAACATATTTTTTTAAAATAAAACTGCCCTGCCTGTAAGAAAATAGTACACAACCTGCAGCATGTAAAGTATAGCTGCAGAAGAGGATGAAATCACATGTGTGAAATATATCCCTGTGGAAATACTGAAACATGACAGAAGTGAGACTGCTGGAAAGAACTGTAATAACTGTTGTTAAAACATGTCAATAAAGCCTAGAAGTACCAGTCTGAATAGTAACATGAAAGCAAGTGAGGGGTGTGAGAAAGTGTCAGAATACAGCAATACAGTAGTTATAACCCCTGAATAAACCATATACTGCATTTAAAGGAAAAAAACAGGAATTTTAAAGGGGCCATGGGGAAGGCCCCTCAAGAAAACCAAAAAAAAGCCAAAATTTTCTGTTTTCAAAAAGTGTTGGGGCCGGGGGGCATTTTTGGGAAATTTTTGGTTAAAAAAAACCAAAAACTTTTTTTCTGGGAAATTATGTTTCCCCCCCTCCCCAGTCGGGAAATTTTTTTGGGCCCAAAAGTTTTTAGGTTTTTGAAATTTTTTTTCCCTGTTTTTTAATACCAAACTTTTTTTTTCCCCCCAAACTTTGTTCCAAAAAAACAAGGGGGGTTAAATTATCAAACCCCCAAGGGGTAACCCCCCCCCCCGGGGAAATGAAGGGGGGGTTTAATTCCTTTGAACCCCCAAAGGGCTCGGAAAATGAAGGGGGGTTGGGTTTTGGAACACCCCCAAATTAAAAAAGGGGTTGGGGGGGATTGATGTTCCCATTTTTAAAAAAAGTTCCCCCAAATCTTGGCCCAAAAGGTTAAGAAAAAAGGGTTTAACCCCCCCCCCCCCCCCCCCCCCCCCCCCCCCCCCCCCCCCCCCTTTTTTTTTTTTTTTTTTTTTTTTTTTTGTTTTTTTTTTTCCCCATTTTTGTTCCCATTTTTTTTCTTTAAAAAAAGGGGTTCGCAAAGGATTTGTTTGAAGGGGTGTTTTATTTTAACCCCACCCTCTCCCCCAAAACCACAAAAAGGTTTCAATCCTTAAAATTTGCCTTTGGGGGTCATTTTTTTGCAGGTCTTTGTCCCCGTTTCAAATAAAAAAAAATCCCCTTTTGACCCCAAAAACCCCCAGGTTGGAACTTTATTCTGCAAAAAACCCATGTTTATATTTAAGGGGAAACTTTTTTGGAAAAAATAAATAAAATCTTTTCTTTTAAATAATTTGTAAAGGGAATTAAATTTTAAAACCCAAAGCATGACTTTTAAGAAAACAAACAAAAGGGGGGTTTGGGAATTTCCCCCAAATAGTGGGGTGCCCCGGAAACAGTCCCATTTGGAAACCCTTGGTTTGTCCACCTGCAACCTTTGGGGGGACCCCCCTCTAAAGGGGCCGGAAAGATCCCCATACCCCCAACCCCCACGGGGCAATTTCGGGACCGTTAAATAGTGGGGGCGGGGCCCAAAACCCGGGACCCTTTCCCCGTTAAAACCCCAGACGGGTTCGGGAAAGGGAACAGGGCAACCCTTGGGGGGGGTTTGTTTGGAAGGGGTATGGGTCGGGAATTAAATTTGTCCCCAATTTGTTCCCCCCCAACACTTGAAATAAATGTATGGTTTGCCTTTCGAAATTCCCACCCTGAAATACCTTCCCCTGACTCCAAACCCCCCTTTTAAAAAAAGGGAACCTGCCCCAACAAAAATTCTTAAAAGGGTCCCCAAAACCCCCATTTTAAAGGGACAAACCCTACAAAAGGTGAAACAAAAAGAATTTTTGGTTTTTAACCCCTTTGGGGTGGAAAAGGTTTAAAACCCCCAAAATTCAAAAAAGTTTTGTTAAAAATAGCTAGGGGCCTTCCCCACATCCCCCTGCACATCCCAACTTTTTTAAGGGGTTTACCCCCTTTGTATTTTACCATTTCCGGGGCCCCTTTTCTTTTTTTTAAGGTCCGGGGCCGCAAGAGAATTTTAAATTTTTAAAAAGGGTGTCGGGGACAACCATGGCCGGGGACCCACCAGCGTAACCCCTTACAAATTGCAAAATTCCAAGGTTTAAATTGACAGGTTTAAAAACTCAGCAAATAAAATAAAACCCACGGATGAAAGGCCCTTGGGCAACTATTTGAAGACTTACCAAACCAGATCAAAAAAAAATTTGTGAAAGGGAAAAACAAACAAAAAAAAAAATTTAATAGATTTTGTATTTTAAAAAAGTGACTTTTAAACACAAACAAAACTGGGGAAATAATGGAGGTTTTAACAAAACACCGGGAAATTGGGAAGAGGGGAATAAAAATTTTTACCCCTTCAAAAACACCACACATAACAGCAGGTCCCTGCCCTTAAAAATCAAAAGGGGAACCCATCCCCCAAAATTTTTTTAGAAAAGGCCCAAAACCAGGGAACTTAAAAAAAAAATTTACAAAAAACCCAGAAAATTAGAAATCGGGCTAAAAATTGGGTGGGAGGTTTAAGGGTATGCAGTTAACCAAAAAAAAGTTTGTCCCATTTCCACGACCCCAATATTTTCCAGATAAAGGGTGAGAGAAGAAAAAGAGGAGAAAGGGAAGGAAAAGAACAGGGGGAAAACCCCCTTTGAAATTAAGCCAGACAAAACAAATTTTCGGGGAACAGCCCCGGGAAATGAAAAACTGGGAAAAAGGGGGAAAAAGAAAGGAACAGGAAAACCAAAAGACACCACCAGGCGGGAAAAAAGGAAAGAAAATAATACTTTTAAAAGGTCACAACTGGAACCCCCTTTTAAGGGGTGCCCCAGGGTTGTACCATTTATAGGAATTGTAAAGGGCCGGGGCCCCCTTCAGCAACAAAACCCCAAAGTGAAGGGCCCCAAAACCTTTTGGAGAACATATGTGAACATACAATTTGGATTAAGGGTTTGTAATGCCAGGGAAAATTGGGGTTACACACCCAATGTAAGTTTAGCGGGATGAAGTGTGTGTAAAGGGAAAAATATTTGAAACCCTTGCAACAATGGAAATGTAAAAAAAGCAACAAAAAAAAATTAAAATATATATTTATTTATGTACATAAATTTTATACAAAATGGAGAAAGAATGGGGGAAATTTTAATTTAAACAAGGGAAAATAGAAAGTACCAACCTTTAATCAAAAACTTTGCCAAGATAAAGATTTGTTAAACATTAAAGGGGCAGCCTATCTACCCCCTTTTAAGGGATTTTTTAAAAATAATGAAAACCTGCAAAAACACCGGGCCCACCCTTGAAAACTCAACCCCCTTGGGTGCCCCCACACAGGGGAAATATAGTCCCTCAAAATATGTGTATATTTTAACAGCATAATATTTATTATAAAACTAAAAAAAAGAAGAGAGAGAGAAAAAATGAATTTTAAAGCGAAAAAACAAATTTTTCAAAAAGTATTGAAAGGGTGCCTGGGGGGGACAAAGGCAGGAAAAAGGAACACCAGTGTAAAAAACCGGAATGTAAATAAACTTGGGTCCCCCAACCCCGTAACCCCCAAATATGTGATTGGCCGACCATATGTTAGGGGTAAAAGGGCAGGGTCAGAATTGGGGGTTACAAATTTAGTGGGCCCCAAGGGAATATCAATTTTGGAATTTATCCGGGAAAATTATTCACATTGGTATGTTTCCGGAATGGTGATCGGGTATGGAAAAATTATTTTGGTTACCCCAACCCCAATAATGGATGCCTTTGGTATGGAATTTAAATTAAAAAAAGATAGGGAAAGGAACATACATGGAAAAATGTGGAAAATGAAAATTCAAAAATTTTTACCAAAAACATGAATGAAAACCCCACAAAATTAAATAGGGTTCCCCAAACATAAAAGGTTACCACTCCCGGGATTTTAATAGGGATACCCCAAACAGTGCCCCAACCCCCTGTAACCCCCCTCCCCCCCTCCAAAACCTATGGCTTTGTCATTTTGATCAATATTTAAATTTAAATTAAATTTAAATAAAAAAATTGAAATAAAAAAATTTAAAAAATTTTTAAATGGGGAAATGTAAAAACCCGGGTGAAATTTTGTCAGTTTAGGAAATGCCAAAAAAGGGGGAGTAACCCGTGTAAAGTGGAAAACCAACCCAGTCCCCCACAAAAACCCCCAATTGTGTTCCCCCCAATGGTCGGGGGTAGCGGGGCAGACTGTGTAGAAAGGGCCCCAATAAGCAAGGGGAATTTTGGGTATTGGGGAAATTGTAAAGGGTATTGGTTTTGGGAATTGTATTGGAAAAATTGGTGAGGTTTGGCCTCCTTCAAAAAGTTGGAAAAACCACGTGCTGTCCATGTAAAAGGTAAAAAATTTTCCTGACAGGCAAAAAGGTTTTAACATAGCACCCCATAGGGTTTTTACCCTTTCCCAGATTTACATAATGGGGAACCCCCATCAGGCCCCAAAAACCATGTTTTAACCCCCCCTCTGCCCTGCGGGTTTTGCCCTCCCGGGAATTTGTGTGACAGGGGGGTTTAAATTTCCACTGGGAAAAACATCCCTTAAAAAAAGGGGAGACCCCGGGTACATGCCCCAAACCCCCTGCTGAAATGTTGTCGATAGGGTTATGAAATATGTGTTGTGTACACCATTCCATAAAATGGTCCGGGCCGGGGTTGCAAACATAACGGGAAGAAAGGGGCCTTTGGGTTTAATTGTAGTGTTTTTGATTTCCCCCCTTCAAATTTGGCCCATGTTGGTCAATGAAGGAAAAAAATCCTTACAGGCTGTGACATGCCCCCCCTTAGTGTTTTTTGCCCCTGTCTTAGTAGCTTAAATTTTTGGGTAATACCCAACCCTGTTTTTTTTGGCCTGGGGTCCCACCGGACAGGTGCCCCCCGGGGGGTTTGCCCGGGGGTCAGTTTTTGGGGAAGGGCTAAACCCTGCACGGGAACCTGTGAAACAATTTGTGTAGGGGTCGGGAAATTGGGGGTTTGTACTCCATCCCCCATGGGGAAAAGGTCCTACCATTGAAACAAATGAAAGGGTTTGGGTATCTGAAATTTTACCTTACCCCTCTTTTCCCCGGGTGGTGGGGGTTGGGAAAATTTTAATCCACCAGTGTGTGGCACCCCCCCTTATTTAAATGATGTTGGCCATACTTACCTGAATAAAAACCCCAGGTGGGGGTCCACCAAAACAGGTTCTCCCCTTTGGGGGGTGTTTGGTAGTAGGGGTTGAGGGAATGCCAGGTCTTTTGAAAAAATTGGGGGGGAAAGCAGGGGTTTACCGGGCCACTCCCAGGGGGTGAAAATACCAATAGACAAAGTGTAAATTTGTAATTGTTTTTATCATAAAGTCAGTGCTGGTGGTAGGTGGGAAATTTTTCCCGGGCAATATTGGGGTACCAAATTTTTTTTTCCTTTCCTCGGGTCCCTGGAAAAAACCCCGGTGAATCCCACCTAACCCCGGGCTGAGGGTGGGAGAAAACCCGAGGCCGGTTCCCGGATTTGCAATTCTCTTTTCCGGCCACCAGGCCAAATAGCAGGGGGGGGGCTAAAATTGTGGAAGTTTTTCCGTCGGGTAAATGTATAGGCAGGATTTGGACATTTTGGAAAATCACGCATTTTTTTCCCGCTCCCCCCCGTCGGGGCTCCCAATATCCAAAAAACCCCAGGTTTGGCCAAAAGGGGTGGGGGGCCTAAACACCCCCTTTTTAAAAAATGGAGGGACAAAATTAAAAAATTAAAAGTGGTCCATTTAAAAAAGCAAAACAAACGCAAAATTTCAACCCTGAGGGGGCGGAACCAACACACCCAGCAAAATGGGTGCAGGTAATATGTCATATGTATAGTTGACTGTTGTGTACACTGGTAGCTAATGCATGTGTGAGGTGTGTCCTTGGTTTGTAGCTGTCACCATAGTATTTAATGTGCAAGTGTGATATCCTCAATATTAGCTGCCGACCTGTGAAAGGCGACTGTTGTACTCCTGACCTGTATCATACTCAGTAACAATGGCACAGTTGTGCCCACTGACATTAGTTTCTTCATGTCTGCAGGACCCTCTGGTATAACTGCAATGCAGCCCATCCATGCTGGTGAGTGTGTATTAACAATTCCTGTAATAGTGTTGATAGTAATAGTACTATTTGGCTCACTTAGTAGTGCTCTTTGTATGCATGTAGGTGTGTCTGTGTGCTGATATCACGCATACTGAGTACTGTACAATTGTGTGAAACTGTGTGCATGTGTGCATCTGTGCATGTGTGCATGTGTGCATGTGTGCACCTGTGCACCTGTGCATGTGTGCGTGTGTGCGTGTGTGCGTGTGTGCACCTGTGCACGTGTGCATGTGTGCATGTGTGTGCATGTGCACGTGTGCATGTGTGCACCTGTGCATGTGTGCACCTGTGCATGTGTGCATGTGTGCATGTGTGCATGTGTGCATGTGTGCACCTGTGCATGTGTGCATCACTGGTAATGTGTAAACATTGTAAACTGTGTTTCCTGTTTCCTTCCCACAGGTTCTGTTGCTGCTCTGGTGTCATGTAGCAGGGAACCTGAGTCAGGTGCCGTGGGTACTGATAATGATGACATTGGTGTAATGGCACAGGAAGGTATGCCAGGGTCCGCCATTGGTCAGCCAATTGACAGTACACAGCTGTCGACCCCATCAATGTGCACAGTTATCCTGCCAATACACCCCTTGTCACCACTGTCCCTAGGTGATGGACAGCATACAGTGGGCATTGACCAGGGTAATGTGGTATCTGTGGCACATGCTTCCCACACAGCAGCCATGGGCATGGCCCAGAGATGGTACCACACAGACAGATGTCCAGGGATTCTCATGGGAGCATCCATGGGCGTACTGCCCCTGTCAGACGTGCCCACAGAGGTCTTACAACCTTGGCTATGTTTCAGACTGTCATGCAGGCACAGTCACGTATGGAACGGTACACCAGACAGGGTCTGAGGGAGTTGGCAGCATGTCGCACAGCCATGACTGACAGTATGCGTGACATTGCGGCTGCCATCCGTGATTTCACCGATGTCATAGACAGACGTTGTGGGGACATATTAGACCGGTTCCACAACTACATGTCCATGAGCCAGGGTGATGGTGGGCGGTTGAGGCGTCGACGTGGCCGTATGCCAGCAACAGCAGCAGCTGGCAGTCGCAGACATCAACAGGGCCGCGGCCGCCCCCGTAGTGCCAGCAGCAGCCCCAGCAATGCTGGGTCTGTGCTGTCATCAGACCGCCCCAGGAGACCACGTGCACGTGGCTCTGGCCAGGCCCGACAGGGATCTGTGTCCAGTCAATGAACACCTGCTTCTGATGACAGTACCCAGTCTGGGTTGGTACCGGATATGGTCCATAGCACCCCTGCAAGGCACAGGTACCGTGTCCGTGGCCAGAGACACTGATCTGTATGACCTGGCAGGTACAGTCTGTGGCTGTCCACAAACACCAGTATATGGCAGCCATGAGGTGGAACTGTGTGCATCCATACACACATGCAAATTGACAACACCTAGGGCTACCACATACACGCACACACTGCATCAACATTGCCCCACCTTCTACTGCTGTGCCTCACCAACACACATACACATACATGTCAATTGGTGGTATGGGTGGCTGACTCAGGCATACCAAGTTCACACCCTGTGCATATGATGAAACTGTGCCACCTCCTGCAATCTGTAACAACTGTGCAGGTACAGGTTAACATGTTGCTGATGCACAGGGTGACCACATAGATGTGTAGTAATAGTATCATGTTGTTAACAGTACTGTGTGCTGAATTAATTGTGGGTATATCACAGCATGCCTGATGCAGTAGTTGTGTGATTGTCATGTCCTGTTGTCTACACCCATGGTAAGTACCATAGTGTATCATCTGCACATGTTGGCATACTGGTGGTAATGATGTCAACAGAAGGCTACATACATAGGTAGCACAGGGGATAGGGTAATGAATGTAGTAATACACAATGATGGACATGTAAATTGCAAGTGGCATGTTGCCCACACTAGACTCTGCAATGCAGATGTTTGAAGATGTTGATATGTGTGCAGAACTACACAACTGGTACAGGACACACAGGAGCACACTAGCACTGCATGCACACATCTCATACCATGCTAGACAACCCCAACACACATAACTAACTGTCACAGGAGGGAGAGTCCCCATATATGTCAGGGATACTGTGGTGGCAGGCCAGGGAGCATACATCCTACTAAGTATGGAACCACTGAGAGAAGGCTCGGTGTCTGTTATTTGACATGTGTATTACTGCAGGTATGGGCACATGGGTTTCTATCCAGTTATTGTACATCCTGACAGTACATGCATGTTCCGTACACTTGTGTGCACTGAGACTGGACCCTAGCCATCTGACCTGTGTATTTCCATGTACATGTGCATAGTGCCTGCATATTTGCAGTGTTACCTTATGGAACTGGTACAGCTTGTTTGTTGTACAATGGACTACATGGAGCCCTGTTCACTGTATCTTTGTTTGCATGCATGTTTGCTTGCAATTACCCTGGAATACCGATCACACCTGCAATGCATAGTTATAAAGCTTCTGTGGACTCCTAGTGCCATCTGCATAGCCTACTATATGTATGGCCATGTCCCACTTGACAGGTTGCCACTGTTTGACCTGTTCACATGTACATTGCCTGTGACACAGTGCATATGACCTGCCTGGCATGTGTCCACGTGAGCAGTCATATATGCTACTGCTAAGTAATCACAGGCACTACACCTTCACACATTCATCTTCTGTTGAACTACCTGCTTTGCTAGGGACAGCCTGCACCTGTCACCCCTGGCCTATCAGATATTGGCAAAGGCTCTTGCTACCCCCATAGTGCCTATGTTAGGCAGGGCTCAAATGACAAACCCACCTTCATAGGTATCACAAGGGATAAGACACTAAGAGCAATGCTACCCAATGCCAGATGTCTAAACCTCCAGATGCATGCACCCAAAACACTCCTTGGCATGGAAAACATCAATATCTGTGCAGTAACAGATGCCTGGTTCAGGGCTACTGAGAGCACACCAGCACTACCGTGTGTAACCCGTTGATTTCTTTGCTACAGTCACCAAGGCCATTGCCGAGGGGAAGGTGGTTCACACAGCCTACCTGGACCTTGCAAACGCCTTCGCAACAATACCCCACTTGGGCATTCTAGGGAAGCTCACCAGCTTAAATATAAGCCACTATGTCACTAGATGGATTGCACAGTGGCTCAAGAACAGAACCCACATGGTTAGCATTGCTGGAGCCATGCCAGACCCCATAACAGTTACAGGTTGTGTCCCAGAAGGCTCAGTCCTGGGACCCTCTTGTTTGGTACATATTTATTGGAGGTACAGGCCAACACGGATGAACTGTGGCTGTCCAAATATGCAGATGACTGCAAACTGGACACCATAATCGACTCCCAGCTGACACAAGCATCTTCCAAAGGGCATCATAGCAACAGACAACTTGTGCCAGAGCCATGGCCTGCTGAACAGTGTGTAGAAGGGGAATGTGCATCCTGTAGTCTGTTCACCTAGTTGCCAAAAGGGACATTGTCCTCACACACACTAACCCCTCAGCCAAAACACACACTTGCCAATTGCATGATTCAAACCCCTATCTGACTGTTATGACACGTGAGACGGGTGCATTAGCAGAGCACGCTATTTGCATTACTGGGGGTTTTCTCTTCCCCTGCTATACTTATAGAGTGCTGACATCATCAGTGTTTAGAAAAGGGAATGGGCATCCTGTAGTCTGTTCACCTAGTTGCCAAAAGGGACATTTCCCTCACACACTAACCCCCCTCAGACAAACACACACACTTGCCATTCACAGGATTCAAACCCCTACCTAACTATGTTATGACACTTGAGACGGACGCATTAGCAGAGCGCGCTATTTGGATTACTGGGAGGTTTCCTTTCTCCTGCTGTACTTATAGGGTGCTGACATCATCGGTGTTTAGAAAAGGGAATGGGCATCCTGTAGTCTGTTCACCTAGTTGCCAAAAGGGACATTTCCCTCACACACTAACCCCCCTCAGACAAACACACACACTTGCCATTCACAGGATTCAAACCCCTACCTAACTATGTTATGACACTTGAGACGGACGATTAGCAGCGCGCTATTCGCATTACTGGGAGGTTTCCTTTCTCCTGCTGTACTTATAGGGTGCTGACATCATCGGTGTTTAGAAAAGGGAATGGGCATCCTGTAGTCTGTTCACCTAGTTGCCAAAAGGGACATTTCCCTCACACACTAACCCCCCTTAGACAAACACACACACTTGCCATTCACAGGATTCAAACCCCTACCTAACTATGTTATGACACTTGAGACGGACGCGTAGCAGCGCGCTATTCGGATTACTGGGAGGTTTCTTTTCTCCTGCTGTACTTATAGGGTGCTGACATCATCGGTGTTTAGAAAAGGGAATGGGCATCCTGTAGTCTGTTCACCTAGTTGCCAAAAGGGACATTTCCTCACACACTAACCCCCTTAGACAAACACACACACTTGCCATTCACAGGATTCAAACCCCTACCTAACTATGTTATGACACTTGAGACGGACGCATTAGCAGAGCGCGCTATTCGCATTACTGGGAGGTTTCTTTTCTCCTGCTGTACTTATAGGGTGCTGACATCATCGGTGTTTAGAAAGGGAATGTGCATCCTGTAGTGTCTTTTCCTATTTGCCAAAAGGGACATTTCCCTCAAACAGACTTACACACACACCAACCCCACTCTCACACACACACACACACACACACACACACACACACACACACACACACACTGAGCACTTGCAGGATTTGAAACCCCTACCTAACTATGTAATGACACTTGAGACGGACGCATTAGCAGAGCGCGCTATTCGGATTACTGGGAAGTTTCTTTTCTCCTGTTGTACTTATAGGGTGCTGGCATCATCTGTGTTTGGAAAGGGGAATGTGCATCCTGTGGGGAGGCAGACACCAAGCACACTATGGCTAAGCTGTCATTCCCTAGGGCAAACAGCCTAGTGTTGACCTCTACACCATTATGTTTAATTGTCAAATGCACATTATTTGTTGCTGATAGACTGTTTGCATATCTTTATTGCCATAGCATTCCCTGTTGGTATGAACAACTTCTGCATCTGTGGAAAATGTTTGCATATGGGAGGGATCCACTATATCACATATGTCTCTGTAGTCATTTAACTGTGTGCACTGGGCAGACTGCTGTAATGTGGTTGGTTCCTGGCATAACACATACCAGATATGTGTGTCCAACTGCTAAACCAAGATTTGGACTAAGTGTGTGAGCATGCCCAGTTCAGCCTTCCCATGGCATGTTGTCAAAGTGTGTGAGCATGCCCAGTGTGAGCATTCCATATGTTGGACTCTGCAGCCCACCACATTTGTGGATGTGTGTGAACTTCACAAACTATCACCCGTTTATGGTTGTGGGTTGTGTGTCATGTTGTGTAGTTACTGTACAACTGCTTTGTGTGTGAACACAACAGGATTATACTGTGCCTGCAGTGTTTGCATGGGATACTTTGCATACAGTTGTCAACATCCTTTCACACTGACCTAACACTGTAGTACTGTATAGTGTACTGGTAGTACTTTGACTGTGGTGGACAGTATCCTGGGCTTTACTGCTATCACTGCTTTACATTTCGATAGTGGGCACAACAGCCTGGTTGGGGCCAGTTGTGTACATCTGACCATGTTGCATTCTGTTCAGATATGAACTACTTACACCAGGCTTGTCCAACATTGTTAGTGTATTCCACAACATAGGTGTACAATTGCAAACACTAGCGATGTGCCCTAGTCCATGTCTAATGCAAGTTGGAGAGTGTGTTTGTCCTTCAACACACATTGTAAGGAGTTTGCCATGACATATGTCATGGTTAGTATACTGTGCCTCTGTCTACCTGTGACATGACAGTGATACCCAGGATAAACCTACCATCTCCCGTCCACCCATCAGGATTCCTATTGAGGAAGATTGATAAGTGACTCTATGGGTAGCCTGTGCTGAGGGTTCACTCATGGGTGGGAGTGGCTTCTGTGTTATGGATCACACAGTACAGCTTGTCCTATGTAAGTCAGTGCTGGGGTTCAGGTCTGTCATGTGCATAGCTCACTGCCATTCAGATTGTACTAGATGCAGCATGTTTATTGATGCCAGCAACACAGGCAACACATGGCATCTGTGTAGGCTGTTTGATACTCCTGATGAGGTACTGTTGGGGACTTTACAGTTGATGGAGGTGTCTGCTGAGGTACATCCCACAGGGGCTATTGTAGTCGATTGTACCACTGATGCAGGATGACTGCAGAGCCACAATGACCTCCCTTATGTAGATCTGACAGCCTTCATGATTAGGTGGGTATATGGTATGTTTCTGTAAACACTACAGCACATGTTTGTCCAATGCAGGATATCTATCACCCTGTGTCCCCAGGTCTCTCATTACATGTTAACTACATAATGGGTTAACACCTATGTGGTAATTGGTGGGCACTTACTGTATATCCACGGGGTTGACTATACACGTTTCTGCACTTAGCTTGCTGACATAGCTATGGCACCAGTTGTCTGTTTCTATGTGGCCCTTTTGTGGGATGCATGTGTCAGCTGGTGGATCATATGTGGTGAGCAGTTTGTAGTCCTCTGCAAACATGTTAGGACACAGTCCTTCCATGTTTGCCTGTACCTATGGGACATATATACCAGACGAGGGAGATACCAGGACAAAGCCTTGTGGGATGCCAGTTATATCTGGTTTGTAGTCTGACATGGCTGAAGCATGTCTGACCATGTCTGTTCTGTCCTTGGTCTGGTTTGCAATCCCTCTACTGACATGTGGGTTTATATTTATGCTGGTGAGCCTATCTATACTGAACATGTAGGGTATTGTATAGAAGCCTTTGCAAGGTCCAGATACACTGTGTGGAGCACATTGCCCTCATCAATGACCTTAATGACTGTTTCAATTGAGTCAAACATGGTTAGGGGCAGGATCTGCACTTGAGAAGGCCACACTGGGTTGGGTCTGGTGTCAGTAGGTCCCCAACATCCTTATGTCTGTGGTACATGCTGATCCTTTCCATAGCTGTGCAATCTGGGCTTCTCAGGATTCTGGGGTAGTACTGTTCAGTATCCATTCAGGCAACACCTTTGTTGAGAAGGACCACTGTTGTTGTACACTGCTCTTTGGGAACATATTCTGTGGTAAGGCTGACATTGAGCAGTAGTGTGGTTTGGCATTCCATTCATCTTAGACTCCATGTTGCACTAAGCCCAGGACACCATCTCATACCATTGCTGCTGTGTGTTTTGCTTTGGAGATGTTGTCTGTTACCTCAGCATCTGCAATGTCAGGGCCAGCAGTCTGCTGGGATAGATATTCTGCATTAAGTGGGGGTGGGGGTTTGCACTGCACCTGTCAGGATGTATGTTGGCAATATGTGTGTGTGTTTGTGTATTTGTGTGATTCAGGGCATATCTGTGAATTCCCAACATGGCTCCTACCATCAGTTGTGTAAGCCTTGGGATTATCCTTAGTGTCCTGTACAATTTGTATCTACATAGGTTCATACTAGGCTATCCACCCTGGGCATTTGTTAGCCTAGCCAGAGTGTGTGTGGCTTTTGAGACCCCTTGCTATGTGGATATTATGGCCATTTATGATTTGCTTTGCTGTGCCTCTGTCTGGACATGACACAGTGAAGACCCCCACTGTAACTCTACAATCATCCATCCACTTGGCAAGATTCCTGTTGAACAGTGTCAGTGAGGGGCTCTGCCTAACATGGAGTGGGATTCTGGTCCAGGGTGTGGGGAGCCTCTGGATTATGTATCTGTCCCACCGGCACATCCTATTTCATTATTTGTTGAGGTTGACATCTCTCACTCTCACAGCTCTAATGGATATGTGTTGTCTGGGGTGGAGCATGTCCATTACTCCTGTGTTGGGCATGGCCTCCTACAACAGGCATGCAATGCCTCTGTGTGGGCAGTCTGTGAATGGAGTCAGCTGGGGTGTCTACAGCCAGGCAGCATATGACATATATGTGTGACACTTTATCCTCTTGGTGAGGTACCTTTGAGGTCTTTCTAACTGCTGCAGGTGTCAGGTAAGGTAGATCCCATATGAGGCATTGTACTGGATTATGGGTGTGATTGGGGTAAAGTATAGGGGCACAGTGACCTCTGTTGCCATAGATGTGACTCCTTTCCTGATACGGTGTCACATGTAGACAGTCTTCCTAGCCACATTGGCAATGTGGGTGTCACATAACAGGTTACTGTTCACTTGTGTCCCTAGGTCCCTGGTTACTCCTTCCATACATAATGGTTTACCACCTATGTGGTAATTCGTGGTACCTTGTTTGGTATTTGGTGGGACATTCATACTGTCCAGTGTCTTCAGGACGGTTGGGGGGGGGGTTATTGTGTGTGAGAGTGCGGTCTGTAGCATGCTACAGACTGCACAGCAGTCTTGCCTACAGTTAGTTGCACATGGGTGAACTCCACTGCCTTGTGCATTGTCAGTTACCTGGACGTATGGGTGTCTGTGCTGCCTATGGATACTCACCTCCTTTTATGTAGTGTTCCAGGTTTTGGGGCCATGACACATGGTGCGTGGCATAACCTGGTAGTGCTGGTGTGCTGTCAGGAGCCTTGCAGCAGGTTTCTGTCACTGCACAGACATCGATGTTCTCTATTCTGGGAATGGCCTGGGAGCATGCATATTGGGGTGTACACATCTGGCATTGGTCAGCATTTCCTTATGTTTCTTCCCACTTATGTTTTCTCGGGTGGTGGGTCAGTCTTTTCAGCCTTGCCTACAAAAGGCTGTATGGAGGTGGCAAAGGCCTTATCCAATATTCAGACGCCCAGGGTAACAGGTGCAGGCCATCCCAAGGGCAGCTGCATGGCTTGTCAAGCATGACATCCCAAGCAGACAGACATTGGATCCCCTTGGAATGACACCAGTAAGTGTGCTACTTGCTATGACTGATCATTCCGTGTTTGTACTGTGGCATTATTCTTGGTAAGGGTAGGTTGCTGCGAACGGTGAGTGTCATACCGGCCTGGACTACATAATCGGATAGCTCATCTGTGTCTCTTTACATGTAGTCTAGGGCAGTACATCTCAGGTAATTCACACCAGCATGGACTATGACTGCATCATATTTCTATTTGCTTTGGAGTGACCTACATATTTCTGTTATGTGGCATATTGTGGCAGCCTACAGGCAGCTTACTGTACCCTTTCCCTTGTTCAGTCTGGTGTGCAGGACAGCAGTGTTTCTGACTATGGAGTCACCTATTACAACTGTATCAGGCATGTTGTTTCTCCTTCTGGCCTGTGACTGTTTGGCACACCAGCTTTGTGTGCTATGTGTTGCATGTGCTATGTTTGGAGGCTGTTTCATTGGGTGTCTGCTTTAGTGGCCTCTGTTGGTGTGCTGTGTTTGTGATTTCTGCCTCTGGGAATGTATTTCTGTGTTTATGTGTTTGGTTTGCAGTTGTGATAGGTCTATGTGGGTATGTGTTTGTGGTGTGTGTGGTTACCTTCTCCTACTAACTTGTTTTGGGTGTACTGAGTTGGGGGAGCTCTGCCTCCAGTTTGGATGGATGGTTGCATCTCTCACATATATTTGTATTTCTTGGGTGGAGTTGGGGGTTGTCTGTGTACTTGGGGCAGGTGTAACATTGCCTCAGGATTCACAGATTCCACTTGTTGTGGCTGGCCTTAGTGGATTGCATGTGTGGACAGATTATATTGCCATACTACTGATCAGTAATTACTTCATTGTTCATGTTTGCTCTATCATGTAGTAGCTTCCTCATTCTCTTGCATGTTTTGGTTATGGCTGGTGTCCACCATGCCAGATTTAGGCACTGTGTCTTGTTTTAATTTGGGACTGCATAATCCAAGCATTCCTGGCAGTGTTCATGGAATGGCTGTATTACAGGTTCTGAGGTGTGGCCCATATTTTGCACCTGCACGGGACCTTTAATGGATTCCACATCAGTTTGGAGGTGTGCAAATATTGCTTAGCACATGTTTTCCACTGTGGTTTTCTGGCCAGGGACTGTGGTCAGGATTTGTATATCCAGTGTGATTACTATATGGTCTGGTTTTACCAGTGAGCAATACACTTCTCATCTTGACATCCCGCACCCATGTTGCTGATTATCACATCCAGTATACTTACCCCTCTTGTGGGGTGGTGCGTTGTTCCTGGGCCTTTTGGTTTGTGGATTCGATGAACTTTTGTCCTACACTGTTGCAGCTGGTATAATGCTCCCAGTCTATGTGTCTGGGTATTTGCAGTCACCCAATATAATGTGGTTTGGAGGACTTGATATATTCATGTATTCCAGCATAGGCCGGATGCAGTTCCTGGTGTTGGGCCAGTAGTCTGTAGCAGGCTATAAACTGGGGGGCAGTTTTAGCCACTGTTACTTGAGCATGGCTAGTCCATGCTGCTTTTTGTGGTGGTACCAACATGGGGGTGTGGTTATCCTTGACAATTCTTGCTAGTCACCCTCCTTTTGTAGCTTGTTCCAAGTTTTGCGGATGTACAGCACAGTATGAGGTGTAACCTGGTAGTGTTAGGGTGCTGTTGTGAGCCTTGCCTCAGATTTCTGTTACAGCACAGTTATCAACATTCTCCATACTGGGTGGGCTTAGACTGCATGCATCTTGCTGTTTGAACTTATCCCTTATCTTATTCTTATCCCTTCTGGTACCTATGGAGATAGGTTTGTGTTTTGAGCCTTACCTATTCAGGGCACACTGTGCGTGACAACAGCCTTTGCCAGTATCCATATGGCCTGCACTGATAGGTGCACGCCAGTCCTAGCAGGTGGTGCATCATGTCATGCTCAGCATGTCATCCCAGACTGGCACACATTGGGTCCCCTTTGCCTAACTGCAATACTTCAGTCAATTGTTGCACTTCATCATCTCATTGTCATGTTGTGGCATGCTGCTTGTTGAGGGTAGGATGTTAGTCGGGGTCCTCAGGTGTGCATATGGTACTTGGTGTTACATAACTTAACACATAGCATTCATGCCTCAGGTGGTGCTGCAGGGCTGCCTCTGTCGGATGCTCATATTACACTTCCCTGTACATGTTTGTGAGCAGGTTGTGTCACGTTAGGCATCCCTGTTACTATATATGAGTGAGTCAGAGAGGGGTATCATTCCCAAGGTTCCTACTGAGCCAATGTATGTGCTATGCGTTGCCTCTTTGCCAAAGCCAGGGCATACTGGGCACGCCTCCTTCTGCCTACTGGGGCAGGCTCAGGTTGTTCCTCCTCAGAGTCACACTGTGCCTGTGGTGGCCTTGGCGATGGTGGGGTGCTGTTTGGCCCAGCCCTATGCTGGTCCTGCTGCAGCTGTTTTCGCAAGATCATATTATGTAGCATAGCACATACCATGACAATCTGGGTACATGTAGTCGGTGTATACTGCAAGGCTCCACCAGATGTGTCCAGATACCGGAACCATGACTTGAGCAGCCCAAACACATGCTCTATTACATTACGTGTTTGTGCGTGTGCCTCATTATGGCGTTCCTGTTCAGGTGTGTGTGCATTTCTGATGGGTGTCATCAGCCACGGCTCCAGTGCATATCCTGCATCCCCCACTAGGTGTCCGTGGGATGTCCCCATTGGCAAATGTCTGGTACAGCTGCGTCAAATGCCAGATGTGGGAATCATGGTAGCTCCCAGGACAGCCAGCACACACATTCATTATTATGCCCTGGGCATCACACACAACCTGGCAGTTGATGGAGGGGAAGCCCTTGCGGTTGATGTATGCCCTATCCCGCTCACCGGCAGGTGCTTTGATGCGTATGTGCGTGCAGTCTATTGCACCCACTACCTCAGGGTATTCCGCTATTTGCTGGAAGAGGCGATGTTGCTGGCCAATACCTCACAGGCATTGGGGAAGTATACATGATCACCGACATGTGCTGACATGGCATCCAGAAACTGGTGCAGTACCCTGGAAGCTGATGCCTGTGATATCCCCATCATATCGCCAGTTGGTCTCTGGAAGGTACCTGTTGCTAGTATTCTTAGGCCAATACATACCTTGGTTTCCACTGGGATGGGTTCCCCTCTGTTGGTTCTGTGTGTGAGGCGTGGCCTGCACAGCTCCACTATTTGCTGCAGGAGGTCTCTGTCCACTCTATAGCGCTCTACTATCTCCAGCTCATGTAACCCATGGTAGGTGACCCTGGGCCTGTACAATCTTCTCCATCTCCTCACTGCGGGTTGTCTGGCACCATCTGCATTGTCACCACCCTCAGCAAGTCGCCTATGTCTCATTATGGCAGCCCCTAACATTTCTGCTCTGAGTTCAGCTTTTTCAGTTTTCACTTCTGATAACTTAACTCCTGTCTTGCAGTGTCTCTTGAGAGAAACATTCTGCACTGCTGTTTGCAGAGTTTTAAGTGCTGGGCTGGCCTAGTATTCTGCCTGTGTAATTGCCTGCATCTAATTATTTTCACCTGCTAGCTCCAGCAGTATTCCCTGCTAACTTCCTAGTACATCTGTTGCTTCCTTTTTCCTTTCTGTTTCCTCAGGGTGGAGCCGTGTGCAGACCAGCAGAAACACGCTCACAGTGGCTTACAGCACACATACTTACACAGTTTTGGATCTGCTTATTCGATTAAAACGCGCACACCAGCAAACGGTGTTAAACATCTCCCAACACGCTCCCACATGCTCAGTCTGCCTTACACGCACACTGTCTTACACGCACACCGCCTTACTCATGCTTGGTGCACTGCGTGCGCATACACGTCCAGCAAGAAACTTTGGTGTAGGCAACAGTGTACACCTTCCATTTCTTGACTTTCTCATGTTTACTTAGTGGCACACCTCTTTCCTTGATATCTGTCTGACATCTGTCATGTAACTCTACCCTCCAATGAACTCCATCTCTTTCTACCATTCCCCCCTGTGATGTCACCTATCTCCTACTCTGTTCCTCCCCCGTATGTAACTCTTACACTACTCAATGTGCTCATTTGCTATGTGACAGTGGAATTCAGTATCCTTACACTCATTTGCATCAGATTGCCTACTAATGCTTAGTTACATCTCTTAGACTCAGCTTCCCCCCTTAGCAACCACTACACGGTGGCCATGTTGGTTTTCCTCTGCTGGTCCCTCCATTGACATTCCATGTATTGCATAAAACCTACATTTGTAGGTTTAAAACCTTCGTTTTTATGTTCTATGCAGCGCAGCCCATTTGCGCGGGGCTGCACTGGGTTTACACATCGGCAATTGCCGAAAAAAAAAAAATTATATTTTTCATATATTTGCATGGGGTTACCTTGCCAATGGCTACATATTTGCCCATTGGCATGCTGCCTATAACATATGCACCCTTTATTTGGAGCTGACATGGCTCCATTGCCGTGTTTGCAGAAACGTACTCAGTTGTCAACTGAGTACATTTCTGCAGCTAAAACGGCTCTTACACGAGCTGTTCTTGGCTTCCTGGATCGCTAATCAGCCTCATTTGCATGCTATTCGGCTGCAAGTGAGGTGATTAGCTTATCCACGCCCACTCCGTGTAAGAGCCGTTTTAGCTTGACTCTTACACGGACTCTGGGCTGTTCCTGGATCGCGAAGGCTGCATGGAGTCTTACACTACTCTTAGACTCCGTGCAAGCTTTCGTGAATCCGGCCCTATGTCTCTAAAATATGAATAAATATAAATATAAGTGTAATGGGTGTATGAGGTGCCTAAAATTAAACATGTTTGAGGCTTCTTGCTTTCAAGAAAGGAACCAAGGAAGTAGAGCCATTAAGACCTGGATATTTATCTGCATTCAATTTAATGATCCATCTCTGTTCACAGCTTTCAGTAAAATTTTCTATATCCCCTCCTCTAATGTTTTTGTGTATGCGCTGTAGCACAAAAAAATTAAAAGAATGTGAATTATCTGTATTAATAATATGCTGGGCGAGTGCATTAATGGGTTTCTTATTTTTGACATCACGAAGATGTTCTAGAATTCTGTCTAAGAAATCTATTCGTTTTACCCACATAAAACACCGGACATTTCTGACAAAAACAATAATAGACAGCGCATACACAAAAACATTAGAGGAGGGGATATAGAAAATTTTACTGAAAGCTGTGAACAGAGATGGATCATTAAACTGAATGCAGATAAATATCCAGGCCTTAATGGCTCTGCTTCCTTGATTCCTTTCTTGAAAGCAAGACGCCTCAAACATGTTTAATTTTAGGCACCTCATACACCCATTACACTTATATTTATATTTATTCATATTTTAGAGACATAGACTACATTTAGTTATACATACATATTGTAGATAGATTTTATGACTAGATCCAGATTTTTAGCCTTATTTTTATCTATGTTTTTCATAGCTACAGTATTTATGGAGTTTATATCCATGCACATTACTTAAGTCTTTTACCAATAGTTTTGTATATAGTTTTTATATGCAGTTTTTATATGCATTTATATGCAGTATTTTATATGTGTATTGTATATGTGTCTTTAATATGCAGTTTTCTCTATATGTAGCTTTCTCTACATTTAGAAGTTTTATATAGCTTTAATGCCTTAATTGACCTATGACATCAGTGACTGAGTCAATGGTTCCATCTGTATATAAGCAATGGAGTGTTTTATTTTCTTGTCTGATGAAGTAATTAGTTTTGCGAAAGCGCTCACCACTGTTCTTATTTTTTTGTGTTATTAAAGATGCTATTGTGTGGTACCTCGGTGTACTTTTTGTTATATATAGTTCTGGTTTTGTGCACCTGGGTTTTACCTGAAGCCATTTCTCTCTTTATACGAGTGCTGAAAGAGTTTATTAGGTAGAATGTGATAAAGAGATGGGACGGGGGAGTGTCCCAGATCAAATCTACAGTGGGGCGGGCAACTGCAAAAGCCACCAAATTTAAACTACAAACCAAAAATACGGAGGGTGGGTGGGACAAAACAGTTTCAACAGAGATCTAAGCAAAAACTAACGGTACAAACTTTAAAACTAAAAAAATATTCTCAGCTCTGTATATTTGCCGATCAGTCTCTCAGAACAGTGAGACAACAGTTTCAACACAGATCTAAGCAACAATTAAACTCTATAACCAAAAAAATATATACTCAGCTCTGTATAATTGCAGATAATATGTAAGGCAGTCTCTCAGAACACAGAACAGAGGTCATGCCTACTGACCTCTGGAGAAAAACTTGGTTGGACAGTTTGAAAAGTTTTAAAGGCATTCCAAAGTATATGCTGTTTTTCCCTCAACAGAGGAACTCAAAGGTCTGTTTTGACTGGTTTCTATGGTCACTAACAAAGGAAGGAAAACTTTCTCAGACTACTTCCAAATGGAAAATCATGGAATGGTCTGGCAAGCTAAGTTGTACAACCACCTTTTTCCCTGGCTGCAGCTAAGCAAGCCTTGTTTTATCTTGGCCCACAGGCACAGGGGTGGGACTCCTGACCTCACAGCAGGTGGATCTGTTTTTGAAATGGACTTAGGATACTGGAAGGCTGACTTGGAGGGGGACAGGTAAGTTTTTCCTCACTCCAGGGGAGGGTTTTGGTGGGTCCTCTCCACAGAATTCCCCTAGGTAGATATGCAAGTCATCATGATCACACTGCACAAACAAGAAATAGATATGCAGGTCCCTCATGCACACTCGGTGCAAGGCATCATGATCACACTGCACAAACATGAAATAGATATGCAGGTCCCTCATGCACACTCGGTGCAAGGCATCATGATCACACTGCACAAACAAGAAATAGATATGCAGGTCCCTCATACACACTCGGTGCAAGGCATCATGATCACACTGCACAAACAAGAAATAGATATGCAGGTCCCTCATGCACACTCGGTGCAAGGCATCATGATCACACTGCACAAATGGGAGAGATGTGCAGACCCCAAATGCACTCTTAAATGCAAGTGGTGAGGAATGCTAATGATAGGTGAGACTGACAAGAAAATCAGGTGAGAGATTATAGGTGTATAGCCTCTCATGGTTATATTTCAAAAGGTCATATCTTCCAAATGAACAAAAATGCAATGAGCATTTACACTTGAAACAAATCAATGAAAACAAAAATACAGAAATCACTACTTTTTTGCAGGGGGGACAAGACCCCCCCTCCCCTGCAAATTATATAGCAACTCAGATAATACTACAGTGGAAAAAGGGCAAATTCCCCTAACTCCACTGTTCTGTAATCCTGTACAGACAAAAAGCTGGTACAATTTGATCAAATGCATTTTGATAATCTGTACCTGCTTTTTTTTTTGCCTTCAACAAAAGGAAAATTTAACCAACTGCCTTATACCTCCTCATAAGAAAAAAAAAAAAAAAAAAAACTTGTGTCTGCAGATAACTAGGTTATTCTTGGGGCCTATTCTAAAGAAGGCCTGGTTTTGGCATTTCCTCCTAAAAATGGAGAGGATTTTCTATTAAGCTGTAGCTCATGCATTATGTATTTATACATTATTTCTTATGCATGGTTCTCAAGGTCAGTTAATTTAGACTTAAGCTTACTGCCACATAATGAAGGTCTGTTAGCTATGCAGTGATGGCTGCTGCTGGAACTTTGTAGGGAAACCCAAGCTAATAAATTTGTGTTGGGAACTGTTGCAGTACTGACTCTTGTGAATCCTGGCTGCAGAAGCCAGATTCACAGAACTCTTCACCCTTCCCTCTAGTTCTGATCGTCTCAGTACACCAGACAGGATCATTTTTTCAGTGTTTTGCTCCCTGAAGCTGTAGTACAGTCCCTCCATCAATAACCCCATCACAAGTGGGAGATCCCAAACAGAGCAACTCTAAAACTGCCTCTATGCTGCTGATGAACCCCGAGATGTAGGCTGCCTGATCAGGTGGTAAAGACAGAAGGTGGTAAAAGGGTAGACTAGGTATCCTACTGAATCTACAGGAATCTCAGTAATACAGGGGAGAGTGGGAAGGTATTGGTACTGCAACAGTGAATATACTCAAACATCTACAATTATAGTAAGCTCCTAAGACAATTGTATGGTGGTTCTTCATAATTCAGTGCTATAGTACTAACCTTTCTGATGACTCCTAGAGTTTACAGATCAGAGGGTGTCTAGCATGTTGGATGAGCAGAAGACATAATGCCTTACAGCACTCATGGCAAAACCTACCCTAGCTCTACAGAAGTTACAAAGTTTGGCAAAGTTGTGCTCTGAGAACCATGAAGCTGCTTTGAATACAGCCTGGGATGCAACACCTTTGATAATGGCTGTGGTGCTAGGTGTAGCCCTGGTAGAATAATTTCTCATTAGACCAGGAATAGGCTTACCATGATGAACGCAGCAGAAAGAACAACGGCTGGCAAGCCGTCATTTGTCTGAGGCAGGTCAGCTCGGACTCAGGTTTCAGTGGGGCAAGGGTGGAGGTGGAGAACAGGTAGGGTCAGGATAGGTAGGAGGGCTGAGGTGGGCTGGGCTGTCCAGGGGAAGGGTTGAAAAAGCTGGGAACAAAGCAAATCAGTCTTTTCAACCTCTAACTTGGCAGCTTGTTTGATCAGCTTATCTGTGCATTACTGGTGTGTGAACTACATGTGGGATCCAAGAACAAGGTAGGGGCCTTTTTGTTTGTTTTTGATTTGATCACAGGATTTAGTGGCATTTATCTGTTAATAGGTATTTTGATTACTTAATAGTGTAGGATGCTTAAGGTATCATGTTTAAAGGCATGCAAACAGCTGGTTAAGTGGGGCTAAGGTTGAATTAAATTGGTGCGTTATAATTGAGGTTAATTTTGCAGGCCTATATTTTGGTGCTAGAAGCAGGTTAGTAACTAAGAGTGCACCTGGAAACTATCAAGTGAAATTAGAAGACCAAAAGGGTTTAAGTAATTTTAACCAAGGGTTTGGCTTGACTCAATTAAAGCATGCTTAAATTAAAAATATTAAAGGTAGGGCTTTTGAGCTGAGGCCTGCAGCTAGCCACATGGCAGGGCTTGTGAGCAGAGGCCTGCAGCTAGCCACATGGCAGGGCTTGTGATTGAGCCAAGGCCTGCAGCTAGCCACATGGTTGGGCTTGTGAGCTGAGGCCTGCAGCTAGCCACATGGCAGGGCTTGTGAGCCGAGGCCTGCAGCTAGCCACATGGTTGGGCTTGTGAACTGAGGCCTGCAACTAGCAACATGGCAGGGCTTGTGAGCTGAGGCCTGCAGCTAACCACATGGCAGGGCTTGTGAATTGAGGCTGTTAGCAGCACAAGAAGAATACTCGTTTTTGATGCAAAAGGCTGTGGGTTCTGCTCCCATAGTAGGTAATTGGTTTGCTGATACTGTACTGTACTGTGCTGTACTTTTAAGAGGAAGCCAGCGGTTAGCCGCATGGCAGGACTTGTGAGCTGAGGCCTGCAGTTAGCCACATGACAGGGCTTGTGATTAAAGACTGGGCTTGTGAGCTGAGGCTGTTAACAGCACAAGTAGAATACTTGTTTTTGATGCAGTTGGCTCTGGGTTCTTCTCCCACCGTATGTAGATGGTTTGCGGATACTATATGGTGTTGCACTTTTAAAGGAAAGCCTGCAGTTAGCCACATGGCAGGGCCTGTAAGCTGAGGCCTGCAGTTGGCCACATCTCAGGGCTTTGTAAGTGGAGGCCTGCAGTCGACCACATGGCAGGGCCTTGTAAGCGGAGGCCTGCAGTCGGCCACATGGCAGGGCCTTGTAAGCGGAGGCCTGCAGTCGGCCACGTGGCAGGGCCTTGTAAGCGGAGGCCTGCAGTCGGCCATGTGGCAGGGCCTTGTAAGCTGAGGCCTGCAGTCGGCCACATGGCAGGGCCTTGTAAGCTGAGGCCTGCAGTCGGCCACATGGCAGGGCCCTGTAAGCTGAGGCCTGCAGTCGGTCACATGGCAGGGCCCTGTAAGCTGAGGCCTGCAGTCGGCCACATGGCAGGGCCCTGTAAGCTGAGGCCTGCAGTCAGCCACACGGCAGGGCCCTGTAAGCCAAGGCCTGCAGTCAGCCACATGGCAGGGCCTTGTAAGCCGAGGCCTGCAGTCAGCCACATGGCAGGGCCTTGTAAGCTGAGGCCTGCAGTCAGCCAAATGGCAGAGCCTTGTAAGCTGAGGCCTGCAGTCAGCCACATGGTAGGGCCTGTGAGCTGAGCAGGGATTGGGAATGGAGGCCTGCAATTAGCAGTTAGCCACATGGCTGGACCCTGCAACTGAGACAAACTATTTTTAGTTATATAGGACAAAGAATGATTATGATTTGAGAGTCAAGGCAACATGTAATTCTAATACAGTGGTCATTGTACCTAGCTAGTTAGTCTGACCTAGCAGAGTAGTCTCTGATACCAGCTAAAGTAGGCTGTGATCCTAGCTTAAGTGGCCGTAACTAAATTAAGTTATATCTATAACTAAGATAGTTGATGCTGCTAGTTACAGCAGGTGGTGATCTTAGCTAAAGTAGCTAGCTAAATTAAGCTTCAAGTCGAACTAAGTTAGTTGGTAACTGTAACGAAAGTGATCAGTAAATTTAACTATATTAAGGGTATTCCAGCAGGTTAAGTGGGATTAAGAAAGAGCTCTAATTTCAGTTACAACATAGGAAATTCTGTAAATCAAGGACATATTCCTTGGAGCTTGGAGTAGTCATGAGCTCAGTGCCCTAGTGGCACATATGGTATTGGCAGGGCCTAACTGGGGCATCACATGGCAAGGCCTGAAAAGGTTATAGAGGCTCAAGACCTATTACTAATAAAAATACAAAAAAAAAAAAACAGCACAGGCTAACAGTGCATTTCTTTTGTGTTTCATGAATTAGATGGATCATCAAATGCAGGCCATGTTGAGCCTAAAAGGGAGAGAATGGTGGGAGGATTTGTTCCGTCAGACAGTGGAGTCAAGGCAGGTGCCTCAAGCAGTTAATGTTCAACCTGCGAGTAACCTGCCTCCTGACCCTCAAACAGGACCTACCACAAGGTCCCAAGCTTTAAAAGGAGGCAGCAAGAAAGATGATGGAAAGGACAGGAAGGTTGAGAAAGTTCACAAACATAAGGATAAGAAACATTGCAAAAAACACAAGCAGGATAACAAAAAGGAAGGTAAGAATGAGTTTACTGGTGATCAGAAGTTTTTGAAGTGGTTACAAAGCAAAGTTTTTTTCCAGGATGACGAAGTAATGGGATATGAATCTCAGTCTAGTGATAGTGGTGAGGCAAGTCATGTGAGTGCATGGACTCAGGACACTGAAAAGATTATGGCTGAGCTTCAGGAAAAACAAGTGTCAAAGGACTTGGGTCTAGTAGGGGCAGTAAAAAGTGAAAGGTTGCACCAACCAAATAGACATTTTAGGCCAAATTGGGGCTTTGATAGCGCAACTAATGGGGAAAGGGGAAGAGGACAAATTACTGCAACGAGGGGTAAATGGTCAGGCTACAAATGAAGGGACAAGGGGAGAAACAGATCATGATAAATACTATGGTGCAGTTACTTTAGACTTGCCTCTAGGTTTTCATTTGAGTGAAAAAGTGAAACAGATTGCAAATGGGGAATTTGTGGACATGTTTTCACTGTTAAACAGAGAGGATGAAGAAAAGGAAAATGATAAGGATGGCAGGGCAGAACATTCAGTAGGCAAAAAAAGGAAATTAGCTATTAGGAGAACATGGGAAAACTGGGGGATTGGCTATTCGATTAGGAGAATATGGGAAAACTGGAGGATTGGCTATTCGATTAGGAGAACATGGGAAAACTGGGGGATTGGCTATTCGATTAGGAGAATATGGGAAAACTGGAGGATTGGCTATTCGATTAGGAGAACATGGGAAAACTGGGGGATTGGCTATTCGATTAGGAGAACATGGGGAAACTGGGGGAGTGGCTATTCGATTTATGTACAGATTTTAGGAAATAAGTGCCCTGCCAAGCCAAAGGACATGTGGATGCATTTTAACAGAATGACCACGATGTGCTTTGCTCAAGGGGGTCATAAGTGGTTAAGGCATGATGATGACAGAAGGATGAGACAAGCATACCCAGAGAGGTCATGGGCATGGATGGATTTGGGTTTGCTGTGCTGGTTAAATATTAGTGGGGAGGCAGCAACAAGGTGCAAAAGTTGTGTTTAGTTTTAAGTCAAGTGTTAAGTCAGAATAAGATAACCCTCAAACAGTTGCAAGAATTAGTAGGGCTGATGCAATTTTGCATGCAAAGTGATCCCCATGGGGCGCTCATTTATGAGGCGTTTGGCTGCTAAAGGTTCTGGGTGCACAAAACCACACCACCAGATTAGGGTTTCACAGGGCATGAAGGAGGATTTAGGTGTGTGGTGGAGTTTCTTATCAGATTACAATGGGACAGCAATTTGGCAGGAGAGAGACAACCAACTACCACTTCAGTTATTTACAGATGGGATTTGGTTTTGGGGGTTATTTTCAAGATCAGTGGTTCAGCGCTGCATGGCCGACTCATGTGAAAAATAATTTATGCATTTCAATTGCTGAAATGGAATTTTTTCCAGTAGTGGTTGCACTGGAAATATGGGGTGTGCAAATGAAAGAGAGTAGTTTGACTTTGCTATGACAATAATGTAGTACACATAGTCAATAATCAGCTGGGGGGGGGGGGAGTGGTGGTCAGGATGATGAGATATTTTACTTTTAAGTGTTTAACATTAAATGTCACAGTGAAGGCACAACACATTCCAGGCATTGATAACTCATTGGCAGATTCCCTTTCTCGTTTGCAGTGGTCTCGTTTCCGGTTATTGGCTCCAAATGTGAATCCTTCTCCGGTTTGAGTGCCAGGTCATTTATGGGCAGATGAGAATGGTGGCTAATGTGTAATGCCCTCAATGGAAAGACAAGGATAAGGTACAATAAATGTGTAACCAATTCTTGCAGACCAGATTATCCAGAGGCTGGGAACAAGTTTGGCCAATTCCACTTTACCAAGTCAAGGCTTACATTTTGGTAATGAAAGAAGAAGAGGTTGGACTTTCGGAAGGGCAAGAAGCACATTGTCAGCTCTGAATTGGTTTCATCAGGCCTTGGGTCTGAAGGATTTAGCCAACACATTTCAGGTACAGACAATATTTAAGGGCTGGGGGAAACAAACACCCAATAGGCCTGATAAGAGGTACCCCATGGGTCCAGCAGTGTTATGTAAGCTGTGGCTTGCAGTTTCAAATGTTTGTTTTTCTTCTTATGAGGTAGCATTATTTAGGGCTGCCTTTCTGCTGGCTTTTTGTGGGGCATTTAGATGGTCTGAAATTATTCAACCAAACAAGAAGGTCAACGGACAGTTTTACCAGTGGCACATGTACATTTGCTGGGGGAGGACACTTGGGTTTATGTGGCTAAATCCAAAATGGATCAAGAAGACAAAGGTCAGTGGGTAAGAGTGGTAAACCGAAAGGGTTTGGAATAGGACTTGACTAAAGTTCTACTAGAGTACCACAACTATAGGGGTAGGTCAGATGATCCATTCTTTTGTCATCTGCAAAGTGAACCTCTGACAAAGTATCAGGTGAGAGCAGTTTTAAAGGAGGCAATCAAGTTGAGTGGCCTAGACTCAGATAAATATACATTGCATTCCTTCTGAATAGGTGCAGCCTCATTTGCGCATGCAATGGGAGCTTCACAGACCGACACTATATAGATGGACAGGTGGAAGTCCAATGCTTATAAAGGCTATGTAAGGTGTAAATGGCTTTAACTCTTGTCCTTTATATTTCAGCTCTCACATCTTTGGATCAGAAATAAATCTGGATAGTGGGTCATTCTTTCATTCGGAGACTCAATCGCTTTGTCCAGGGCAGGTGGGGATTCTCCTTCCAAGGAGGAAAACGAGCTTCTTGCAAAGCAATTTGGTTTGGGGTATCAGGAATGCAGTGGCACTATCTCAGGGCAGTACTACAGCAAGCTGCAAGAAGCAATAAATCTCCCACTGCCAATGTATTGCACCTAGGGGATAATATCTGTCAACATCCAATAAAAGATCTAGTTGGTTTGATGGTACAAGAGATATATTGCATGCATGAATGCTGGCCACAAGCTATTACCTTGCTGGTAAGAAGTGGTACAGAGAAAGAAATGGAGGGGGGCTAGGTCCATTAAAGCTGTGGAGAGAAGGAGAATTAATTCTATGGATAAGGTGTTAAGGGACATTAACGGGTTGTACATTCCTCACCCTGGCATTCAGGTCTGGTGGCCAGACAGGTATGATAAGGATGGGGTTCATTTATCTGAAGAAGGTTTGGGATTTTTTTTTATAAGGAATTGCAAGTTGGTTTAGCTTTGAAGAGCATTCACTTAGGATAGGTTGAGATGTGCTGGCGGAAGGGAGGAATATTCCTCCCTTCTATGGCAGAAGACAGGAAAGGTAAGGGAGGTCACTGTAAGGGGGGGGAGGTCACAGGACTCTTCAGCTGGACCTTCCACAGGCCAGACAGCCCCAAGGGATTGTTGCCAGGGGACTTACCAGCCCGGCAATGGCTCCTTGGCAGATTGTAAGGTGGCCCAGAGAAATTGTGATGAATTGTGAAATGAAAAAGCTGTTATGTGGGTATGTTGAATCAAAAGGGCCAGATATCGATGTGCTGTCTGTTGTCCTGTAGGTTTAGGGGAATGCTATGAAAGAAATAAAATGGCCTTCCTGACATTTCTGCCTTGCGCACATCTCATAATAATTGGCTTCTATTTAAGTAAATGGCAATAAACACATGGCTGTGGCCATTTAATCCATCTGATGTCTCTGTTTTTTATTGAATATGCAGCTTGTGGCAACCCTGATTTGTAAAGCATGCAACTTAGATACATTTATTGTCAATGGTGCCAGGGGAATGATAATGTTCTGAGCTGGTTTTTGTATATGGCTCAAAGGTTGATATGGATCATTAAATGAACTATGAACACTATTTGATATGGAGCATGTAATGAATTGAACACTATGTTAAATGTTTTCTAAAAGATCATTCTGTTTTCATCAATGGCAAGGTAAGATATTGGTTCACTAAACTTTATTAAAAGCAGGTAGAGCTCTACCAATCTCAGACAAATGCAGTGAGCTACCCATTTTGAGATGGTGCTTGTTGGCAGATATTCTTTCCCTGCCCTTGGCAAATGCAATAAAAAGCTGTTTAAGATTTTCATGTAATGCTTTTTTATCTAGATCAGATTTAACTGTCTATGAGCACCTACAGAAAGAAAACAGGGAGGTAAGATGGCCTGGGTCAAGGATAGCGGTTTAACAACTTTAGGTATAAAAGATAGGTTAGTTTGAACTGTGATTATGTTATTATGAAATACAAAGGCCTTCCTTCACATGAGGGTTTGCAATTCTTAAGTTTGTCTAGCCAAGGTGAAGGCTACCAGTAAGGCAGTCTTCTAAAATAATAACTCTGTAGGGATGGAAGCAGTTGATTAAAATGGAGGAAGTGGAAGATTTTCAAGTACAAAATTTATAGATCCCACAGCAGACAGATCACCTTTTTAGATAATCTTAAATGCACCTCCCTATGGGACTGTTTCACTGGCAAATGGGAGTACAGAATGGGATCCAGAGGCAGATGTGGGGAAATGGCTGAGACATACCTTTTGGGATGTGTAAGAAATTCCTGTTTTGTGCAAGGCTGACAGGTAAGCGAGAACTGCAGACATCAGTGGTGACACTGGGTACTGCTGTGTTAAGGCACCAATGGGAGACAGTTTTCCATTTTGCTATGTAGGATTTCATAGTACTGGTTTCCAGTCTCCCCTCAAAATCTCCAGCATGTCCTTTATAAAGCACATACAGTACAAGGGTCTTCAGACAGTGTACTTACACAGTTAACAAATGTACAAATAATTAAAAGGATGAGTGCTAAGGTCTGTAGGTTGTGGTGAAACACAGACAACTTGTTCAGTCAAAAGGTCCATGTTCTGAGGCAACAGGACCAGTTTTTTTCCTTAGTAGACTTAACAGGAGACAAAAATGCTGTCTGGGCAAAAAGAGAGTGCTTATGGGTACCATTTTGTGACGCAATCGTTATTCATTACCAGTATTTATCAGTCTTAACCATGCAATTGACATGCATGGTGCACTACTCATGGTAGTACTTGTTGGTTGGTTCTTTGTTCCATTGTTGTATAAATTACTTCTAAAATATCTACCTTTTGCTGACTAGTACATTTGAATCCAGCCCCAAACCATCATACCAACTGAGTCTGCTCTGCGGGACAGGGAGGATAAGTTAATAGGTGTTGGTACTGGGCATAAAATATGAATGAACCCTGTTACTGGGACCTGTTTCTGGACCAGGATGAATTTTGAGAATGGGAATGTAAGGGATCAACTGCAGCATAGGTGGAGATTTAATTAGCAAAGCCTGATAACCTAAATATAAGACACCTAATTACTATAGAAAATGAAAGGAAAAATGTCCTCTGATTAAATGGATTTCAGATATTAAGGGGCACTATTACCGATGGTAGAATATCTAGGGTGGCAAAGTAACTGCTGTGCCTGAAAACAGAATTAATGCAGAAGGTGAACAAATCCTGGGAAAAGTTGATAAGCAATGATTTATCTGATATATATATATATATATATATATATATATATATATATATATATATATATATATAGCGTCTATATTACATCACTGAACACTTAAAGTGAACAGTGATTGATTGACCCTATGTAAGTGGAAGCTTACAATGTTGAAGTGTCAGAACAGCAATTTTTTTCCAAGGGAAAAAAAAAAATCGCTGTTCTAACAAAAAAAATAAATAAATAAAAATCAGGGGGCTTCACACCCCCCTACTTAAATATACCAACTCCGAGACCGCACTACAGTGCCGAAAGCTGCAAAGTACTGAAGCAGCCAAGCAAATTCTTTCCCAGGGAAAAAAAATCGCTTAACAGCCACTTCGATATTTTGCATTTTCGGCCTTTTAAGTTTGACCAAGACGCATTCGAAAGGGGAGTCTTCGGGTCTTCTAATATAGACTCATATATATATCTATATCTATATCTATATATATCTATATATATCTATATATATATATAAACACACACACACATTATATATATATATTTACACATACATTTTTTTTTTCTGAGAAGTTCATTGGCTGCTCAGTGTAGCTACAATTGCAAGGAAGTATAGAATTTTTTTGGTGTAAATGCCAACTTAACTTTTTTATATACCAGATAGGCTGGCAAGAATATTTCTCAGAGCTAGTCAATTTTGCTGGATGTGACAAGATGAAGTAAGAGAACATATCTGCTGAAAATGTTTTTTTTTTTTTTTTTTTTTTTTTTTTTTTTTTTGGAGTTGTTGAAAGCTAGAGCAGTTTGGGAGAAATTGAAAGGCTTGCTGTAAAATGTAATGGGATAAGACATTAGGCCATCAAAAGAGGAGTATTTCCTAGGTACCTCGGAAAAACTCCAAGAAAGTCATATGGAAATTTTAGTACGGCTACTGTCCCTGTTCACAAAAAAGGCAATTAAAGATTGAAAACACTGGAGACCCATATCATTCAAGAAATAATCAACTTAGTTAACTTGAGAATGCAGGAAACAGGAAATACGGTGGAAGATGAAGAAGTGGTTAGAAATGGCTAAGGTAGTAGAGGGCAAATATTAACTGTAATACAAGTAGAAACTAGGATACCATACAATATAATATTAAACAAGGCATTTACATGCCTCCAGGTGCTATAGTAGAAATGAACTTCACAGCACTGGGTGATTAGGTATTTCCCTCACATGCAGTGAGCTGAGATTTAATTATTTTTTGCCTCATCTTCCCTTACCTTCTGCAGTACTCTGAAGATCAAGGGTGTGGGAGGGGAAGTATATAGATGTAGCCCTCCCAAAGGCATGGAGAAAACCCAGGCTTCTTTTTTGGTATCTAAATACAATATTTGTTCAATTGTCTGTTTATACAAAAACACAAAGGTCAGTATCTAGCAAAGCCTATATGTACACTATGTCCAAGAACTTGTTGTCCATGTTCAACATTCATTCACTGGGATCTGTTTACCTTCTGCTTAGCATTTTCCAGTGAATGAAAGTAGTGTCTTCAAGGTTAGACTTACCTCCTTAAGCTAGGTCCCATACCTGCACTGATAGCCCTGCACAATATTTAAGAATGTATCCCCCCACTTGCTTAATGATATACCGTATCACCATGATATAGTCTGGATTTGTAACATTCACTGTTGCCAGACTGGCTTGAAGACTTTGAGGGCTAGTATTGCTACCCTTGTCTTTCAGTTGTTTGTTTCTTTCTTAATTTCCTGTTCCCCATCCTCTAAACTCTCAGATCCCCACGTGTCCACCCCCCAGGCTAGGTCTTAGGAGCTCACAGTGTCTGAGCACCTGGACCCATTTTGAAAGGCATCCTGAGGTTTAGGGAGACTTCTTGTATTCACATTGAGATTTTCCTTGCCACATGGTAGCATTGGTAATGGAGCATACTGACACCATCTGTTTCTCAAGTTGCACTGCAACTTCTACATATGAAGTCTTGCCAGGTGGGACCATCATTATACAAGAGGTCTTCTATCCTTGGAGTCTGAAGACCTGAAGTCCCAAGGACTGCAAATAGTTGACTTTGGTTTGTAGAGCCTTGAATATCTTCGTCATAGATATAGCCTGAATGAGGCAGTCACCTGACTAAGGAGAGGTATGGATGCCCTTTGTTCTGCAAAATGCAATTACTTGTGCCAAGTACTTTATAAAGATGCTGGGTGCTGCAGACAAGCCAAAGACAAGGAGGTGACCTGGTAATGGATTGTCTGCTTCTAAATCAGAACTGCCTGTCAACCTTGGCTATATGGATGTGCAGAAAGGCATCATTTAACTGCAATGTCACTATGTAAGCCAGAGGTGGAACAATATCAGAAGGTTCTGAAGGGATAGTATTTAACTTTGGGACTCTCAGGAACTTGTTCAGTCTGGAAAGGTCCGAAATGGGCCAACAAGTTCTTCTTTTCCTGGAGTAGAAACAACTCAAAACAAAACCCAGTCCTTTTTTTTCTGGAACCACTTCTATTGCTCCCTGGGATAGAACATATTCTATTTGTGGAGACATACAGGACTTTGGGGAGGAGGGATGCCTAGAAATCTTGAGTTCTCCTAGAAATTGAAACCTGTACCGTGCTGCTTTATCTGCAGGACCCACCTACCTTGTGTGATGGCCTCCTACCACATTCCTTGTAAAGTTAACCTGCCTCCTACCTGTGAGGAAAGTAGAAATGCTACAGAAGTGGGAACAGGAGGTGGACTGAGGTGACCTTTTTAAGGAGGGAGAAAGGCAAACTTTGCCAAGTCATAGCTGCTACTTTTTATTATCATGGCTCTGAGGCCCTCGAGGCTTTCCCCTCAGAAGCAGCTTGCCTTTTTTTCTGTAGTAGCCCTTCTACATTAAGTAAGATAGGTTAAGCCTACAAAGGGCCAAAAGTGTCATCTTTTATATGGGTAAATTTCTGACATACCTCAGAGATGAGACATGAAAACCTTTGACTGCATAGCATTTCTCTTTTTCTGCAAAGTCTTGAACACCTGGTCAAGCAGGGTGTCCAAAGAGAAGCTCCTTATTTCGACAGCCATCAAGGAAGTCTATTTTCATTTGCTCTAGTAGGTGAAGAGTTCTCATCAGGCATGTCTTCTCCTTATCTTATCCTGTAGTAGCTACCCTGCGGGCTGCATCAAAACTGCAGCATACAAATGTTTAATTAAATGCTTAAAAACTTGGGCAATATGCTTGCATATATCAAACATTACCATTTTAAGCCATTTCTTATCCCTACTGCTTTCTGTTTCAAATGGACAAGGAGCGACTCCTGGAACTTTTAAAATGTGTGCAGCTGAGGGCCCTGACATCAAGGGTCCATGAGGCATATTTTCCTAAAACAGTTGTCTCTACTCTTCCTGTCATTGGGAATAGGATTCTTTGAAGCAGTCACATTTGCTCTCTTGTTGGAGTAGTTGGACACTACTGCTAGATTAGTGACCGGGTTGTTGTACAGATGTTTGTAGATGTCATGGACTCCATATTAAGGCATATCAGGGGATGGTAGTTAGTTTGCAAGAAAGCACTGTAAATGCATCACTCAGTACTTCTATAACTACAGGAATAACCAGAGGTATTTCTGTATCTGATCTGTGCCTGCAAGAACTCTCCAGCTTTCCATTTGAAGGTCTCTTCCATCCTGAAACAGGGATCTCCAAATGATAAATCCTCAGGTGGCAGGCCTGAAGAGGGAGAGTCTTCAGTGAAGATTTTTTTGAATGATAATTTATTTAATTTTTAACATAAACATCAGAAAACAAAAACCACACAAACTATTAACTAGATACAAATTTATAAACATCTAACTACCTAAAGCAATTCAGCAAATAATTCTTCAGTATTTCTCCAATAAAGTACTCAAATTCAGCCAACAATTATACTTGGGAGTTATTCTAGTTGTTATAATCTTAACTATTCTTCATTCACCTTGTTAAACATTCAGAATGTTAATAAATTACACAATTGAAGGCGTAGTTTCATTCTTCAATTCTTAATTACTACTTTTTGAGCTTTTGCTAGTATTCTCCATAAGACAGGTTTTTGTAATTTTGAAATGGTACCGGGTATTGGAAGCATTAAATAAAATATATTTAAGATTGAAATTATCAGACCATAATTGCTTGCATGAAGTTATTAATTTCTTTCCCAAAAGGTTGCAAATTAAAAAGTCATACCTTTGCTAAGCAGCTTTCAACATGGATTTACATCTCCAGCATACAATGTTTTTTTTTTTTTTTTCAAAATTTCTATTTTATGGGTAGAGAAAATCTCTATGAATATACTTCAATAAATATAACTTTCAATATAAAAAGAGTTATTTGCTGATGACAGTAACAATTTTTCTTCTTTTAAAACTAAGATTTATTTTGTAGAATAATCTCAATAGTTACCCTTAATAGATGATATACAATTTATTATTTTAGATAAATGATTAACTTTATTAGTTTATTTTTAATAATTTAAGGATAGTAGGTATATTTATTTTAATTGAATATGGGATTAAATCTATTTTAGGTGTATATTGTTTTGCATAGTAAGCCAAATATTCATATATTTATCATATTTTGACATTAAGAATTCCGAAATTATCTTACCATTTGAAAATAATGCCAAAAAAATCAAATTCTTATTCTTCAAAATCAACATTTTGGAAATATTTGAAGAGAGTCTATATAATCTTCAGTAAAACTAATAGAAAATAAGTTAAAAATATGTTTTTGTATCTGGGTTTTCAAGAACTGTTTTAAATATTTTAAACAACATTGTTTTTAAAGTATTAATTTGATGGATTACCTATGTTTTAGCAAAATATATCTTTAATAACCATATAAAAGTATCACATACTATCTTATATATTTTGAAATTAGAATCAGTGATATCTATCCATACATTGTAATGCATTTATTTCCATTTAGCTGTATATGATGGATTAGGCCACAATATTACCATTTTAACAACTGATGATAAAACATATGTTTCAAGACCAGGGAAGCCAATACCATCAGATTCTGAACTTCTTGTATGATGTTCAAAAGCTATTCTCGGTTTATTAATTGTATGATATCTAAAATGTTTACAATTAGCATTCACTATGTATTTAAAATTGCGAGTTATACCTAAATATTTAATTTGATTATTCCAATTAAAGGGCATGGATCAAGCAGTTAATTTTTCTATTTTGGATACCAAGTCATTTGAAACAAAAACTTTAAATTTTATATTGTGTCCCAAATCTATATGAATACTGTGTATATGTTAACGAATTTGGATCAAAAAGAGTTTACTTCTTTGAGATTGGTTATCTTAACAAAATTTAATAATGCTTTAGATGAAGAAGCATTTTTTATAAGTGGAACTCCTATTGTCTTTGCTCAACACACAAATTCTCTAGCTATAAGGCTGGCATATGTGATGCTTTTATATCCAAGTATTTTTAGAGATTTTTGCTCCAGTTTCTCCCAACAAGTAAATGTTAGCTAAAGTGTATAGTTTTCCTTGTATTTCATTTATTAGAAGACATGACATCCCTCCATTATCCATAAATATTTTAATTTTAGGCATGAAAACAGAATTTTTCCAGAGAATAGATGTTTCTATTCCCTTTAATTACAACTTGAACAAATCATCACTGTATATTCTTTTGAACAGAGTCTATTAAGAGTAATCTTGAAGTGTTTCATGCAAAAAGCATACACAGTTTAAGGGCTATGAAAACAAACATTTAAATATAACTACCCCAATTATTACTACTACTCAAACCATTATTTCATGATACACATTTTAAACAAGACATAAAATAAAATGTTACTGTATTAACATGGATTTAAACACAATACTATATACACATGTATAAAATAATTACAAATGAGATTAAAACTAACAATATATCTAAGAATGTATCTATGATATAGACATTCAAGAACTTGCATACTAACATGGAACTTAATGTTCCTAGCTTGAAGACATGTCTCAACTACCATTAAAAAGAAAATCAGACAAGCTCAATCTAACTGCATCTGCAACCTATTAATATTCAATTTAAGAAAATAAATCTAAGAATGGATAAATAACATTAAATAGAACATACTGCTTTTATATTAAATATACTAACAATGTGATTATTAAACATATCAAATACCTTAACTTATATGCATACACACACCCTTAACGTATACATAAATGCGTTCTAATAAACTACGATCCTCAAGTTCAAATTCTATGTAATAATTAAATATATTATACTATGACTACTAAACTTTAAAAATATAACTGAATTAAGGAAGGAAATAATGATTAAATATATGTATAAAATAATTAAATAAATCATCTTGACACAAATCACCACATCAGGTCTGGGAACAATGCCCTCCTCCCATTTCATAATTTAACATTACTTTCAGTTACTATTTTGTAACGGACTGTCCTCATTACCTGTTTATTTTCCTGGCCCAATGCATTTACCTTATATATTTATAAGCCATGTTTTTCTCATATCTTATGTTTGATATTTTACCAACATAATTGAAAGATGCAACACAAAAGCAAACTTTACTTAATATTCTATTAGCTGTTCAGTTAATACTGCTATGTTGTCTGACTCATCTACAGCCTTCTAATTTCATTCATGTATGTAAAGATGGGCCCCAAGATACAAAGTACCTTTGTGCTGGACAAAATATTAGCACACCTCATAAAATGTAATAGTGCACATCAATCCTAAATAAGTTTTTTTCTAGCTAGATAAAGAGCCAGATGCAATAAAACCAGACTTCCGAATGCCTTGGCTTCAAATATCTTTGTGGCATAACCTTCAAAGAGCCTCCATGAAGTATGTAAGTTGGACTAGAAAGCCATTCAAGTAGCTAGCAATTGCGATAATACAGCTGTATTAAACTTTTTCCAGTTGTAAATATCTGTAATAGCAAAAAGTACAGTTTTGTACTTACCATAAAGGTAGATGTTAGAGTGTTCACCCTGCTGCAGTCATCACACTTGGGTTATCCTGTCATCAGGCGGTCCCGCAGTCGGCCGGAATTCCAAAGTCTTGGTCCGGCGTTGGTTGCTGTCAACTCTTCCCTGACGTCAGTGCGCCAGGGGTATATATAATGTAACCAACGCCATTTTCTTAATTTTTTTTGCCCCAGATTTCAGGTGCCCCCAAAAAGGTGGTCAGAATTAGTACCAAATGGAGTGAACACTGCACAAACACAAAATCCCTTCAGCTATAAGCAAATAGATCAGTAAGGCATAGCAGAGATTTTGCCAGTAGATCAGAGAGGATAGAGGGAGGGTAACCTGGACTGCAGCAGGGTGAACACTCAAACATCTACATTTATGGTAGGTACAAAACTGTACTATGTTCATCGTGTTACCCTGCTGCAGTCATCACACTTGGGTTGAATCCCAAAGCTAAGGTAGGGGGGAGGTATAGAGGGTTAGTGGAGGCAATAAGGCCCTGCAGAACTGCAGTGGCGAAGCCCGCCCTGGACTTAGAGTAAAGAGGTAAATGATGGTGTTTGGTAAAGGTGTGTACTGAACCCCAAGTTGCAGCTTCTAAAATGTCCTTGGTTGGAACCCCCCTGAGAAAGGCTGTAGAGGTAGCTGTTGCCCTGGTAGAGTGGGATCTAATGGTAGCAGGAACTGGTTTCCCATGATGGATATAGCAGAAACGTATGCAATGACCTATCCATTTAGAAATGGTTTGCTTAGATATAGCCTTCCCTTGAGAAGCTGTAGCATAGGATACAAAGAGCTGGTCAGTTTTTCTGAAAGCCTTAGTTTTGTCCAAGTAGTAACGAAGCTGCCTGTGAATGTCCAAGGAATGCAGGAGTCTCTCACCTTTGTTCTGTGGATTGGGGAAGAAGGTGGGTAAGTGGATGGTTTGATTTAAGGCTACACTGGAAACCACCTTAGGCATAAAGGAAGGATTAGTTCGTAGAGAAGCTCAGTCTTGATGAAAAATGAGGAAAGGTTCCACTGCCATTAGTGCCTGTAGCTCTGAGACTCTCCTAGCTGTAGTTATTGCTAGGAGCAGGGCAGTCTTCCATGATAGGAACTGAAGATCTGCAGAGAAAGCTGGTTCAAAGGGAGGTAGCGTTAGTTTTTCCAAAACAAAGTTGAGGTCCCATGTTGGTGTAGGAGCTCTCCTGGGTGGTCTAATGTTTTTTGCCCCTCTGAGGAACGGCCTTAGAAGAGGATGTGAAAATAAAGGTGGATCCGTGTTGTAGTGAGCTGAAATAGCTGAGGCATGGATTTTAATTGAGGAAAAGGAAAGTCCTTTGTGCAACATCTCAGCTAAATACTGTAGAATGTGAGGCTGAATTGTGTCTTGGCCTTTAGCTTGGTTCCAGGCACAAAACCTTTTCCATTTGTCCGAATAAGCCTTCCTGGTGCTTGGCCTCCTGGCTTCCAGAATAACATCCAGAACTGCTTGTGAAAGAGGAGCTGGTTGGATGTTTAGTTGATTTGCCATGCAGCCAGATTTAAAGTTTTGAGCTGGCTGTGAAGAATCTGTTTGTTTTGTTGTGTGAGCAAATGGGGTACTTGAGGCAATATCCATGGTGGGCTGTGGGCCACATTTTTCAATAGCGGGTACCAGTGCTGGCATGGTCAGTCTGAGGCTATGAGAATCAGTCGTGGTCTCTCCTTTTTGACCTTCAAAAGAACCTTTGTGAGGAGAGGTAATGGAGGGAAGGCATATGCTGTCAGGTTTTTCCAACTGAAAGAGAGATAGTCCACTTTCCAAGCTTGATGGTAGAATGTCCTTGTACAAAATTTTGTCAGTTGGTAGTTTTGAGGACTGGCAAACAGGTCTATGTTTGGAAGGCCCCATTTTTGAGTTATCATTGCAAATATTTGTGGATCTAGTTTCCACTCGTGGGGATCTTTGATGTTTCTGCTGAGGTCATCTGCCAATGTGTTCTTCTGTCCTGGCAGGAATTGAGCTTGTAACTGGACTTGGTAGGCCAGAGCTGTGTTCCATAAGATCATTGCTTGCCTGCATAGAGGGTAGGAATGTGTACCCCTTGTTTGTTTATGTACCACATTACTGTGGTGTTGTCCGTCTTTATTGCAAGTTGTCCTGGATGTAATAGATCCTTGAAGGCTGTCAGAGCTTTCTGTACAGCTAGCATCTCTTTTTGATTTATGTGCAGATTTCTTTGATCTGCAGTCCATAGGCCTTGAATGCATTGTCCTGCCATGTGTGCCCCCCAGGCATAGTCTGAAGCATCTGTTGTGATAGTCTGCCTGGCTGGGGGCAAGGTGAAAGGCTGACCCTTGTTGAGGTGACATGCCTGTGACCACCATAGAAATTCCTGTTGTAGGCAGGGAATGAGAGATATCATTGTGTCCAAGCTGTGGCTGTGTTGAGACCATACGCTTTTTAGGTACCACTGTAATTTTCTCATATGCAGCTTTGCAAATGGTATTATTAGTATGCAAGATGCCATGAAGCCCAAGGCCTGCAGAATTTTTCTTGCAGTTAATTGGGTCTTTGTTGCCATTGTCTTGAAATATTGAGTCAGTTGTAGTTGCTTGTCTGGTGTAAGATAAGCCTTCTGGGCCATTGTATTCAAGCTGGCACCCAGGAATGTCATTTTTTGTGAGGGTACTAGTTTTGACTGCTTTTCGTTTTCTGTGTACCCCAGGCAGTTTAGTAGATTCTTTACAAAGGCCAGATGATGTAAGAGAATGTCTTTGCTTTCTGCTTGGATGAGGCAGTCGTCCAGGTATGGATATATTTGAATTCCTCTTTGTCTGCAGTATGCAATTACTGGTGCCAGGCATTTTGTGAAAACTCTGGGCGCAGTAGATAAGCCAAAGGGCAGTGCAGAGAATTGGTAATGGGTTGAACCTGCAATGAAATGGAGGTATCTTCTGCAACTTTGCCTGATAGGGACACGCAGGTATGCCTCCTTGAGGTCCAACGTTACTAGCCATGCTTCCTTGCCCAACATGGGAAGTAGCTGCTGTAGTGTTAGCATCTTGAATTTGGGTACTTGTAAGTGTTTAGAATTGAAAGGTCCAGAATTGGTCTTCAGGCATTGTCCTTTCTGGGCACTAGAAAGAGTCTTGAGTAAAATCCTTGGCCTTGCTCTTGAGTAGGTACCAGTTGAATGGCTCTCATGTCCATGAGAGCTGTAATTTGCTTTTGTGCCTCTGCCCATTGATTTTGTGGCAGGTTTGGCATTCCTCTTTTCATTGGCAAGGTGTGAAAGTGGAATCTGTATCCTCATAAAATTATGTCTAGGACCCATTTGTCCTTTGTGACAACGTGCCAGTTGTCTGCAAAAAATGCGAGCTTTCCCCCCAAGGGGGCTACCAAGAGAGTATTGCTTGGCCAGATAAGGTGCAAGTCATTGAGTTTGCCTTCTGGTGGATTGAGACCTGTCTTCTCCTCCCTTTTGTGTTGTAGTGCCCTATTGGCGAGGTTTATACTGGGCTTGTGGTTGTCCTCTGCCCCATGGGCGTCTGTATTTACCCCTCTGCAGTCTGTCAGTGGCTGGAAAGGACCAATTTTTTGTTGGCCAGTTTCTGCTGAAGCGAGGGGGTTGTACTTGTAGGAAATCTTTGACTGTCTGCATAGATTTTGCCTTATCTTCCATTTTCTTTAAAACTTCTTCTGCTTTAACTCCAAAATGAACATCCTGCTGTAAGGGAGCATCTAGTAGTTTTGCTTTAACATGATCAGGCAGAGTTTGTTCCTTTAACCAAGCATGCCTACGTACAACAGACCCAGTGACAGCTGCTCTGCAGGAGGCCTCCAAAGAATCAAACCCACATTGTAAGGTAGGTTTGCCCACCTGCTCAGTGGCGTGCAACAGATCCTGTACTTCTTTCAATTCAGATTGTTGAGGGAGAGTGGTTATTCTTTGCTTTAAATGAGAGATTAGAAATTGCTGATACTTAAGCATATGAAATTGACAATTCAGTGCCCTAATAGCTAGTGTGGCTGAGGTGTAAACCTTTTTCCCCCACCTGTCTAGTGCTCTGGAATCCCTCTCAGAAGGTACTGGGTTTTTAGCCAAAGAAGCCTTAGCCCCCTTGGGACCCTGGGAGATGGTCTCTGGGTCAGCTACTGGGCTTTTGTAAAGAAATTTGTGGGAATCAGGCACTCTGTAGTATCTGTCAGGCTTAGACGGAGCAGGAGGTAGAGAGTCTGGGTTGAAACTGGATTCTAAATAGACATCATCCACAATGTCCAAAACTGGTGGGATGGCAAGTAGTCTGTGTTGGGGGAGTAAAAGAAACTCTCTGAGCCTTTTCTTTGAATCAGAGTAGTCTTGACCTTTCCAGTGAAAATGTTCCCTCAGTGTGTAAAGTTTCCCCAAAGGAGTAGTCTTCAGGAGGAGAAGCTGAGGGAATAGAGTCCTCAGCATCAGAATCTTCATAAGGAGAGAAGGAATAGTCTTGGTCTTCAGAGGAGTCTGAAGAAATGGACATTTGCTCAGAGGAAGCAAAATCTTCCTCTTGTCTAGGCCTTTTGTCAGGAGGGGGCTGTGAACCCCTGATTAAAGAAATCAAATCTTCAGCCATTTTGAGCATCTGTTTCTTAGGCATAGGGCCTTGAACAGGAGACTAAAGTGCAGTCCTTTTAGATTTAGAAGGAGTCTTCGACTTAGAAAACGTTTTAATGGTGAGAGTCAACTGTCTGACAATGCCTTCAGAAACCGATGGCGTTTCTCTAGCACCGACGTCTTTTGAAGCAAAGTCGTCGGAAGGGCCTGAAGTAAAAGACTGCGTCGGCCTGGTACATTCCGTCAAACTTTCCGTAGCGGTCTCGGGTTCCAGATCTGCGGTAGTCAGGGGCTGCATCGGAGCCTCACTGAGGACCGGAGACTGGATCAGCCGAGGCCTCGGAATCTGGCTTAGACCTGGGCTGCCTGACTTTATCCCTGCGTTTTTTGTGCACGCCGGTAGTCGGTTGCTCCAACGGCATGGTGTAGTTAAATTTCCTACCGTAGTGTCGTGCGAAATCAAAGCGTCTTTTAATAGTACGCTTATTAAACCTAGCACAAAACCGACAAGAAGTGACGCCGTGGTCTGGGCCTAGGCAAGGTATGCAATAAAAATGAAAATCCTTATGAGGTATTTGCTTCCCACAAGAAATACAATTGTTAACTTTTTCTGACATCGGTCTGAGGCAAAAAAAAGTTTCCCCAATGGGGTACTTAGCTTTATAGAAGACTTTGGTCTGAAATTCGAATTCGAAAATCTCAGGAGTCGGCCGACCAGCACTTGCAAACTGCTTCTGCTTCGGGCACCGCGCGGCAAGAAAGACTGAAGAAAATGGTGTCGGTTGCATTATATATACCCCTGGCGCACTGACATCAGGGAAGAGGCGACAGCAACCGACGCCAGACCAAGACTTTGGAATTCCGGCCGACTGCGGGACCGCCTGACGACAGGATAACACAAGTGTGATGACTGCAGCAGGGTAACACGATGAACATCTTGGCCCTCTACTCTTCTTATTAATCACAGTTGCTCCTTTCCCCATGAACATATTTCTAAAACAAAACCTCTATGCCTCATTTTAAACAGTGCCGAGTAGCATCACCATATTTCAGCAATTAAATATTTAGTCCAGTTATCAAACAATTAACTACAAAGATTTCACTACGGAGGCATTTAATCTGCATCATAATTGAAAATAGTTATGAGCTCCTTTGTTCACCATTACTAGCTGGTTTCATTGCAGATTACATCCACCATTGCAGACTACATCCAGAAAACTCAAACTGTTCATACTAGGTTTGCAACTGATATTATCCCAAGACTGCTGGCTCCATAATCTTAAAATTATCTGTATGTGTGAGCATTTGTATATGTATACACAAATTAATATGAGAGACACATACTTCTTTTCTAAGCCAACATTTCCATCTCAATTAAGAACTAAAGTTCTAAAAAATACATGAAGAACTGAGTTTGATTGTATTGTTTTTGTTGTGTCCTTACAGCATTCTTTGGTCATCTTTCTGAAGCCCTGGTGTATATATTGTTCTATAACTAAACCAGATCCCTATTTCAACTACACCCATTCTCTTCATTATCTGTTAAAGACTTTTTTTATTTTCTACCCCTACATTCTCATCTCTGCAATAAAAGGCATAATTTAACTTGCTATAAAACCTTTAGATTTCAGTAATTCAAACTTATAGTCTCTAACTCCAGCTAATAAAATTAGTATTCACAATATAGTAACCTACTCGCATTTGAATGTATTCATTTTTTGCTCACAGCCCTCCCCTTTCTAACTCAGGACAATTTAATTCTCCTCCAAAATAAAACATTTAGCCACAAAGTGGAAAAATGTTTCAAATGCTATTTACAGTTAGAGGTATTAACTAATAGAGTGTGTACTATTCAAAGATAATAGTTTAAATATTAAAAATTTAAACTGGAAACAACATTCCTATAAAGTTAACTAAAAGAGCACAAAGTGTATTTTTCTGCACTTCACTTGCAAGTTGCAGATATATTAAAATGTGACATACACTTCTTAACTTCCTTGTTCAATTTACATATAAAACTATATAGGCTATAATATTGAAGACATTACTGCTTTAAGAAAACTAAATAGTGTCTTACATCATTATGCATTCCAGCCATAAACATTAGTGTTTCCTATTCCAACAATGATGCAATTAATGCTTGAGCTGCAGGTGGGAATATCAGATAAAAAAATTGAAAAATCAAGTCTATAAAGAATTTGCATGAAACCAGAAGCCACTAGCCACAGCACACACCAGCATATCTCGAATCAAAAATGCAGTTTCAAACATGCATCTATCACAAATAACTTTCAAAGGATACCAATTACAGCAGACAAGCAACATTGCTATAATGTAAAACAGACCAAGCAAACAACACACCCTAATCTAAATAAAACACTTTAGTCATCCTACATAAATTAAACTTATTTAAAACACCACAAAAACAGTATACCAAGTGAGCCAACTGCAGCTATGCTTCTCATATTACAAGATATCAGATTCCACACACCAGGCCCCAGTGGTAATGGATAAGGCTGTGGCCTCTAAGCCAGGGAGTGAAGGTTTTAGTTGCATTGGGGATGACTGGATCAAGTTGTGGGTTGTCATAATGATTAAGGATTTTACCATGCAGACATAAGGTACAGGGATTGATTCTCACTTTTATAAAGTATGCCTGGGCTTTAACAAAAGCCCCCCCCCCCGGGGTTATTAGCCTAGTAACTACCCACAAACCATCACTGACCAAACAAAAAAAATCAAGTGATCACCAAATCATAATCCAACTGCAGAAATATTACATTACAAATTAAATTACCAAAAAATGAAAGTAACTAGATTTAGTCAGAAATACAAACGTAACTAAACACCATTTGGCAAATATCACATTTAAGTACACATGACATTCAGAAAACCATATTTGCAATACAAGGAGGAAACATTTGCAGGGAAAAAATCATACTACATTCATCTATAAAACTACACAAAAACTTTATAAGAAACTAGAAGGCTTACTTTGATGTAAATTTAATATTAAAATAACTTATTAAATAACATTAATGAGGGAAACATAGAACATAAATCGGTTTCTAATTTGAGTTTTATAACTTTTTATCCAACTAAAATCAAATATTAAAATGAAGATTATATGAAAGATTTTGTTAACATTGTATTCAAAGATATTAAAAGTATATAGTCCATCTATGAAAGAAAAAAGAAATGATGAACAAGTACTCATCTCAGAGTTTAACTTTTTCAAGTATTCCATTTCTTATTGCTTGTCTCTTTAGGGAAGTAACACCCCAGTTCATTTCTTCAGTGTTACCTAAAATTTTATTCTTTTGAATTTAAGAAATAGCATAATCCAAAGAATCAAGTTTTTTTTTTTCATTCAATAAAAAAATTCTTATTTTTGACAGAAATAGCAGATACGTTTTGATACCAAACTTCAATTCTTTTAATCATGAAATACATTTTTCTCTGCCACTACAGTACATATATAATCATTATCAAATCTTATTTTCCCATTTTTATAGGAGAACTGGACCCAGCAGTCTTTAGTACTAAATCCTGGTCTTTACTTGAACAACTTGACAATCACATATCTAGGAGATGAAGTGTTCTTTTCAAAAGATGAATTAGATAATGCTCTATGAGCTCTTTCTATGCAGAAAGAGCTTCTGGCAGATTTAGAACTTTAGTCAACTAGGCTGTCAAAGTTGCATTTTCTTTTTCATACTCTTCTGGAATACCATATATTCTGACATTATTCCTCCTTGATCTATTTTCAAGATCATCCAGTTTATCAAGAAACTTATTTTGTGTAAGAATTTAATACGATTCTCTCCTGTTAATCTGCCATCTAAGTCATTCATAGTTTCTTCTGTACCTGAAACCTCAAGTTTCTGTTTAACATTTTGTTAATTAGGCATTTTAATCTTCTTTTATAGTGTCAATTTTAGTTTCCAATTTACCTCCAAAGGTAAGTCCTGAACACTGTTAATAGACTAAATCTAAACAGACATTTCCTGACAGACTGATTTTGAATGGCTCCTAAAGAATAGCTTGTTAATTTGACAGGAAAACAGAGAAATTTTATTTTCTACCAAAATTTAATGTTTTGAAGTTTTCTGATAAAATAAATCCTGTCTGCAATGTACAGGAAGCAGAGCAAAATCTTTCTGCTGCTAGCAGTTCTCCATCTTGCCAACATACCACTTTCAGGGAAGATTTTAAGTACAACAATGGGAAAATTTAGTTCACAAACCCCTGAAGAATAACTGTGGTATGTCAAGGTGGAGATAAATCTTCTATAGGAGGCCTAAGCAGAACGATTTCCTTTCATAATGGTATTGTATAACCTGGAAACTGACAGGGAGAGTAGAGCTTTTTCCAGTATGATAATTGGATGTACCAGCAAGTTGTAAATTTATCATAGAAAAATATGACCCCATCTTTAAGGAAAGTGGACGGAAAGGTAGAGAAATCATGTGGCCAGTTTTGGGACATGGAGATAGAGATGTTGGAATTTCGAAAGGTAAGATAAGAGATCCTGACTGGGCTCTAGAATCCAAGGGGGATATTCAGATGAGATCAGAGAAGGTGAAATCATACCCGACGAGGCCAACAAGGGCAATGAAGATGACAGAGCTCTTCAACCTGCTGGCTTTCTGTAGATCAATGGAAGCAGTGGATAAACATGAAGGAAGCCGTAGGGCCAACCATGAAACAAAGCATCCCTCAGGGAATTCTCCAGAAGGTGATCAGCATGAAAATATCTGCTGCATTTGTTGGAGGAAGTAAAAAAAAAAAAGATGTAATGAGGTTGGCCCCAGCTTCTGAAAAACAGATATGTAATCACTATGGTGGGAAGCAAGTTCAGACTAGATGGAACACAAGTGACAAATATTTTATGTTCAACTTTATCACTTTGGAATCATCCTGTTAGAAGTGAATCTTTGATGGTGTGAGTCCAGGTGCCGCAAAAAAAAAAAAAAAAAAAAAAAAATTGCTTTGATTGCCTCCATAGACAGGCAGTTGGACAGCACTTCAGGAGCACTGATTAGGTCCATCAGAGAAGTTCTCTGAAGCCCTAGTTCTGTGGGCACACCTCTGTCTTTAAAGTCCAAGCTCTGATACCTAACCTCCTAGAAATGCCTGCATCCTAAAAACAAACAAGCAGATTCAGTGGGCCCTTCCACAGAGTCACCAGTGTGTGTAATAGAGGAGAAGTCCAAGTGGATCTGACTTTGAGAATCCAACACACCACCTTACCTCCCGAGAGACTGTACTGGGCAAGTACGAAAGGGGGTAGAGGTAAAACCCAAAGGGTATACTGTAGTCCAGTACTGTATTTATTTTTGGGGATATAGCATTGGTCTACATGGATCTTGTATATATTCTCTAACCATGTAGGAGTATTGACCAGGATGAGAGAAGCCATGCCAGAAATCACCTCCAAGGGGCAATTGATATCAATGACGTAGTGGCAGTTGGGTCTGGGGGGCTTTGGATCCAAAGAAACACAAAACCACCGTATAAGCTCTGGATCCAAAAAAAAGTCAAAATACAGAGATAGCCCATCTTTCAGGGGAAGCAACCATGGCTACAGGATCTGACGGAGGGAAATACCTGAGCAGAAGGTTAAAAACAGGAACAGAAATACTCCTACCTTTCTTTTCATTCTTCTCCTTTGTAACAAGTTAGACTTACAACTAACTGTAATAGGCCAGATTCAGACACCCTGGTTCTGATAAAAGGTGAATTAAGCTGAAAAAATTTACAACTAGCAGTTTAAATTCCAGTCTGGATGGCCAGATATCTGTTAGATCAAGAACAACAAAACCATCAGATCTGATGGTCATCTCTGATCCAAAGTACAAACCATACAGGTCTGGGAGCGTCAGATCCAATGGAGCCAGATCTGAGGTAAAGGGAATGTGGCTCTCCTTGTGTGCCTGGCTTTCATTGGATCCCAGTCTTAAGATCCAAGGAAGAGGTGGAGAAGGTTTGGATATCTTGGTTCTGATGAAAGGGATAACCAGGATCTGAGAAAGTTTGAACAACTGTACTATCTGCTGAGGAAGTTTGGACAATTGTACTATATGCTGTGGTTGTTCTGCAGCATCGATCATACAGATGGATTAAAGACTTTGGATCCGATGAATAAAGGCAAGCAAGCAGGAACCCTTAAGGGAATCTAACCTGTCAAATCCAAGAGACACTGAGGATCTGACGGAAGCCCTGACAACATCAGATCAGAGGAGTTAGACCCAAAACCCTCATGACATGCTGGTGTACTTCTTTTAACAGGTGGATGAGCCCCAAAGGAAACCAGCTGAAAGATTTTTTTTTTTGTATTAAATAGCACAAATGCACACAATGAATGGGCCCCAATATTAAAAGCACCGAATGTAAAAGTGTCTACTCAGAACTGGCGCAGGATGTGGTTCACAAACTACTCCATTTACCAGTCCTAGGTAGGAGTGGAGGAACACACTCCAGACCATTATACCTCTAAACCTCTTCTTAGCATGCATTTACTGAATGATATTAAGACTGAAACTAAATTGTATGGCATTTAGGGACTGCAGTCCATAACTATTTGCCAGGACACCACATATTTTATGAGGAAAAGATTAAAAAATGTGAAACAAAAAAGAAACTAGATATATTGCAAAAAAAAAAACTGTAGAGTAGAGGGTTATTCAGTCAAGAAAACAAACGCTATCAAGCAAGGCAGGACCACATGAACCACCAGTGGTATGCTGCATGGTTAAAAACACAGTCCCAATGAAAAAAATTGGACAAGCCGAAAAAGTTAACTGCAGTCTGAATATGTTTGCTATGAATGTAGCAGAAAACCACAACTTTAAACCTTATCCCTAAGTTAACAAATGTCATAAGCAAACCAAGAGAAAGAGATAATCTCCAAACAAAAGTACAGATTCAGCAAGACTAGTCCCATAAGACACAATAATAACCAGAAGAGGAATGGAAAGGCAACAGCAAAGAAAAAAGACTGCCAAAAAACAGTCATGGAGCTGTCACAACAATACTAATGAGCGCAACACATTCAGTGGAGACATACTTCTCTCAAACTTATAAAGTCTGTCAGACAGCAGCGTACCCACTTAACCATACTGACAACCTTTAAGAAAAAAGGTTGCCACAAGAGCGGCGTAAGCAAAGAGGAAGCAAGCCATACAAACAGACCACATCTCTGAAACTAGACTAAGTGGGGGGGGGGGCACGTTTAAAAATATTCATCAGACAAGCTTAGAAAGCAAATAGGTTAACAGAAAAAGAAAAAGACTCAGATATACAAGAATAAAAGGAGGGAGTCACCCCCCCCAAGCAAGTTGTGAGACAGGAGACCGTTAAAGGGACAGCATTAGCGGGTAAGCAAGTACCAAAAAACAAAGGCCATTAATTAGAAGAGAAAAGAAAAAGAAAGAATAGCTGTGCAAAATCTTACCATAATCCTAGATGTCCCTCTCTTCCATGTTGCAGTATTCTTAACCTTTGGGTTATCCTCCACCTAGTAACCTGAACGCCTGGCTAGTACACAAAAGCTTTAGTCACCACAAGGTATACGGGACATCTGATGCTGGCCGTAGGGAATGTGGGCCATAGAAGTGACAACTGCACATACTTCCTCAGAGCTGAGAGCCCCAGTCAGACCCCAGTCCCAGGATAGCTGCACAAGTCCTTAATCAGCCAGCAAAGCCCACATTTTCTTTTGAATAGGGTGGTAGGAGGTTGGAATAGAATACTGCAACATGGAAGAGAAGGACCTCTATGGTTATGGAAAGATTTTACACAACTATTCTATGCCCTTCTATTCTCATGTTGAAGTATTCTTAACCTTTGGGTGAGTGCCATAGTTCAAAGGGAAGAGGTGGAGGGTGGTTTGTAACTACTTTCCAAAAATCCACACAGAATTCCTCTAGCAAACCCTGCTCTGGATATATGATCAAGTTTGTAATGTTTTGTGAAGGTATGGACAAATGTCCAGGTATCTGCTTCTAGAATAGAGGCAGTATCTAACCCCTTGAAACAAGCTCCCAGAAAAGGCCAAGGCTCTAGTAGAATGGGCTTTAATATTGAAGTCTGTGCATTTTCCATGGTAGGCATAGCAAAAGGAGATGGCTTTGGAAATCCATATAGAAACAGTCTGCTTAGTCGCAGCTTTTCCCAGAGCCTGGGGGTGAAAGGAGACACAGTTGCTCTGATCTTCTAATAGATTTAGTCTTGCTAATGTAGAATATGAGTTGTCTGTAAACATGGAGAATGCAGGACTCTTACTGTCATTCTTGTGCTGCTGGAAGAAAGTGGGAAGGTGGATACATTGGTTCGGGGATATCTCATTGACTAACCTAGGCATAAAGGCTGGGTTAGTCTGTAAGGTAACTATCTTTGTGGAAGATCAAAAATGTTGGGGTGACCATGAGGGCCTGGAGCTCAGTCTCTCCTGGCTGAAGTCAAGGCCACCAAAAGAATACTTTTCCCAAGTGCAATACTTTAGAGAGGTTGCAGCTGCTGACTCAAATGGACAACAGTAAGGTTTTCTAATGCACAGTTCAGTTCAGGTCCCAGGGGGTTGAACTGGCCTCCTGGGTGGTTTGAGGTGTAGAACTCCTTTGAAAAAATAACTTCACTTGAAGTCTAGAAGCAAGTTGTGGTTCTAAAGACAGATATGGAGAAATAGCAGCAATGTGGGCCTTTACAGCGGAATACGCCAACCCAGCCTGCAACAAATCATACAGATAAGGCAGCAACAGGGGAACCCCTACTTGAAATGGGTGTAGCTGTCTTAGACACCAAATGTAGAACCTTTTCCACTTGGACACAGATAAAATCTCCTAATAGTGGGTTTCCTGGCCTCCTGCAAGATATTTAGCATGTCCTCAGAATAAAGGTGTGAAATGGATCAAAACTCCATCACCCACAGGGTTAGGTTCAGAGGTTCCAGGTGGGTATGATCAGGGATCCCTTGTCCTGTGTGAGTAGGCCCACTCTGAGATAACTTGTGAGAATTGCCCCTGGCTAAATGCAGAAGGAGGGGGAACCAGTGCTGTCTTGGCCAAAAAGGGGTCACCAGCAAGAATTTTGGTTTGCCCTGCTGAATTTTCATCAGGACTTTCTGTAGGAGTGGGAAGGGGGAGAAGCTTACAGAAACATCCCCTCCAAGAGATAGAAAAGGCATCCATTGCCCTTGCTAGGGGTCTGGGAGCCCTGCTACAGAACTGGGGAAGCAAACAGGTCCTTTGTGGTGTACCCCATCTGTGGACTATGTCCTGAAACACATCCCTGTGTTAACATCCATTCGTGGGATTGTGATATGGATCTGCTTAAGGTGTCTGCCTGTGTGTTCTGGGTGATGGTATATAGACGGCCTGCAGAGTTGCTCCTTGCCCGAGTGCCAGTTCCCCAGGCCTGGAGTGCAAGTCTGCATAGCAAGTAAGATCTTGTTTCTCCCAGTTTGTTCACATGCCAAAGAACAGTACTGTTGTCAGTGAACAATTTCAGGGGTCCTTGATTCAGGATATGTTGGAAGGCCCACAGAGCAAAAATGAGAGCCCTTATCTCTCAGAATGATGTGTTCCACTAGGAGGGGCCTGTCCATGTGCCTTGCATCTTCAAGCAGTCCATAGCAGCTCCCCACCCCAGGTTTGAAGCATCTGTGTACATTCTCTGTACTGGGGCTAGGCGTTGCAAGGGAAGCCCTGGATTCTAAGTCATCATAATGTCTGTTCCGATTCTGCACCCAAGGAAGACATGGTCCTGGGAGGGGTTTAGGCTGGATTTGGGGAAGTTGATTGTGAAGTCCAGAGACTGCAGAACAGAAATGACTGTCTGGAGGGTACTGTAGTAGTCTGCCTGGATCAGGAGGTCGTCCAGGTATGGGAACATTTGTATCCCTAGAATCCTGCAGTAGGCCATCACTGGGGCCAGGCATTTGGTGAATATCTTTGGAACAGTAGAAAGCCCAAGGGGTAAAGCAGAGAATTAAAAATGTGAGAAACCCACAACGAAGCACAAGAACTTCCTGTATTTGGGCCTGATGAGGATATGTAGGTAAGCATCTTTGATATCCAAAGTGGTCAGAAATACCTGAGGCATTATCAGTGGGGGAAAGAGTTTGAGGGGTAAGCATGTGGAAAGTGGGTACTAGAAGAAAGAGGTTGAGGTGTGAGATATCCAGTATGGGTCTCCACAGACCATCCCTTTCTTGGGACTAGAAAAAGTCTTGAGTAAAAGTCCTTTCTCTTTTCTGAACCTGGAACTAATTGAATAGTTCCTTGAGACAGAAGGCTGTCCAAGAAGGGCTTAATAGGGGTAGTTGGCCCTTTGGTGGCTGAGGAATGATCCAGGTCATGAAATAACCTTTTTCTGTGATAGGGAAAACCCACTTGTCTGAGGTGATGCTTTCCCAGAGAGACAGGGAGAGTTTCTGGGAAAGGGGAGCATGGCCTGGAGGGAGAGGAGGAAGGTAGTCACAGACTACATGTCTTGTCCTGAAAGGGCAGTTTCTGGGTTGGTGTCTGGGCAAGCCCAGGAGTCTGCTGCTTTCTGGAAATTTGTGCCCCTAGCTGGAGGAGGAGCAGCAGAGTCTTTTCTAATAAACTGAGTCTTGGTATGGTAATTTCTATGAAATTTAGGAATAGGTGAAACAAACATAGGTGATGCAATGTTTATGGTCCTGAAGTTATTTTCCATTTTGTTGCAGGGTTTTGAAACATTCTGAAACTTGGGTGCCAAACAAAGCTGAATTGTCCAGTGGGGCATCTAAAATTTTAGCCCTGATATCAGGAAGGTGATGCAATCTCAACTAAGAGCACCTTTTGAGCACTAAGGCAGAGGCTGCAGATCTGGCCAAAGGCTCTGCAGCATCATAACTGCATTTTATTGAATGTTGTCACTTGTGAGGATATGGAGATCAGAGTAGAAGTTTGGGATTTTGTGGCCAAATCAGGGAGGCCATCCAAAAGCATAGAAGCTTGAGATAAAAGGGCTAGGGAGTACATTTGATATATAATGGCTCTAAAATCCAGAGTTGCTGAAGTATGCACCTTCTTGCCAATTCTCTCCATTCTTTTGTTGTCCTCATCAGAAGGGAGGACAAAAGTGGAAGGTAGCAGTCTGAAGGGTTTGTCTGCAGAGACAAATAGTACCAGGATCTGTGGCAGGACACTTAAGAAATTTTGCTCCTTCAGGGACCTTCTAAAATTGGTCAGTGCTTCTAGGAGCAGGGGGTTGGGATTCAAGATTTTTAGAAGCTGCAGAAAAAGCATCTAAAAAGGCTGGCAGGACTGGTAAAATTGCAGAAGGTGCAAGACTGTCCATTTGTAGGAGTTCATAACATCTCTTTTGGACATCAGTTATTTCTATGGAGTCTTATTTAAAGATTTCTCTCATCTTGAGAGACCTTCCCCAAAGGTGAGGTCCTCCCCCAGGGGAATAACCCTTAGCAGAGTCCTCCTCAGGGGAGGGATAATCTAGGACAGAAGGCATTTGACAGGCATACGACAAAGAATCCTCAGAAGAGGAATCTGAAGACTTCAGTCTCCAAGGTGGGAGGTTCATTGGTCTGGGGCCTGGGCTAATATAACAGGAGAAAAGAAAGAAGACACACTCCCTTAAAGACAAAGTACAGCTGTGTACACTTACCATAAATGTAGGT